>NW_005871599.1:416350-465383 GCF_000147115.1 Myotis lucifugus | reverse complement strand
GGATAAGAAACAGGGGAGGATTGGACACAGACAACAGTGGTGGATGAGGGCATGAGTGGGGGTGGGTGGGTGGGGGTAATGTGGGGATAAGGACACATATGTAATAGCTTAATCAATACAAAATTAAAAATAAATAAAATAAAAAGAAACAGGGGAGGATAAGGCAAGGAGCAGAGAGATGAGAGGATAGGCGGTTGTAGGGAGATGGTATCAGTAGACTGTGAACCTCAAAATGATAGGAGTGGAGTTATCTTCCGTGGATTGGGCCTGAGATAGTTCTGAATGGTGATAAGGAGAGTTTGCTGGTGATCAGAGTGGAAAGACATTTGTCCTTACAGCACCAAGTGCTGATCCTTTCTTCCTAGAAGGAGGAGGTCAGTGCATTCCTTTGCCAAGTATTCCCCCTCACAAAGAAGCATATGAATAAAAAGAATCTATAGGCAGAATCTTCACACTAAAAACTTTCTGCACAAACTACCATTTCCTTGAATCCTCTACTTGTGTAGTAGGTGTTTGTGTCATTGTTTTACAGATAAGCCCACTGCGCTCAGTAGGACGACAGTACCAGCCAAGGCCCATGTGGCCAATAAATGGCAGAGTTGGGGTTGAGCCCAAATTTTCCTACTCCGACTCCAAACTTCCTTTTTCTCTGCATCCAGAGAGTGGCCTGAAAAATATTGACATCATTGAAGGGAATGTGAGAAAAAGAAGGGAAGTTTATTAAACCACCACATAATTTACAAATTGCTGCTCCACAGAAAAGAGTAGAGGGTGGTTAAGAGAATTTTTAAAACTTTGAGACAAATATGAAAATGATACCACAAAACCTGAAAGGAAAAATGTATTGACTTGTGAACCCCTGTTGTATTGACTTGTTGTTCATTTTGTGGTAAACCCTGAAAAAGTTGGCTTAACGTTTTTCCATGTGGTGTGGACACTGCAGTTCTGGCTTCCGAAATGACTGGATCATTTTGGAATTTCAAATGACAGAAAGAAAGAAAACTCCCAAGCAAAACGGAGCTGAAGTCATCCTTAGAGCTTTTGAATGGGCCAAGTGCAGTTATGGAGTTGTTGCGTGCGCCCATGTGCATATATGTGCACTTGTGTGTCTGTGTGTGTTCCTCAATATTATTTGATTAGGGGTTCAGAAATCACTATTCTCACAGATGAATGTATCCTGGTTACAAAGTTTTGGGGATAATTGAGTCTATTCTTGAGCCAACTGAAAGGAAAATCAGATGGACAACATGGAAATACAACTAACACCCCCCGTTTCTTGAATTTCACTTAGAAGCTGTGACTACTGAGTAAATGTATAATTTCTTTTAGCCAGATTTTAAGAAGCTGTCATTTAGCTAAGAGTTTAAACATTTTACTCATGTTTTTATTTCCAGTTTCGGGTAAAGATATGGGAAAGGATGGGAGACAACACAGAGTTGAAAGAAAAGAGGATTTTACATGCAAGTGAAATTTTTCTATAATTATCATGAAAAGAAAATTAAACATTGTCAGAGATTAGGGAAACAAATTCTTTCAGGTAGATTTTCTCTCTCTCTCTCTTTTGGGCCTTTCAACAAAATATTTTACCTCAACTCAATTACCCTGCTGATGTTTATGTGAAGTACTTGGGAGGAATTTTAGATTTTATTTCTGCCAATAATTTAATTATATGTCATAAGAGTTAGTTTATTTTAGCTCAGCTAGTGATGAATACCTTCAGCTTAGGAATAAATCAGAGTTAAAAGATTGTAGGGTAGGGGGATTACTCATTTAGTACACTTTTAGCTTTTTCCTGTGTCAGACTTAGAAGATGTACCTCCAAAGAAGAACAAATGCAGTAAGCACCTGTACTGGATTTTAAGCACGGAGAAAAATCACTCTGTGCTGCAGAGGAAATTAGGAGCCCAGTGGAAGGGTTGCAAATCATATTAAAGTTGTATTTTTCTGTTTAGATAGAAATTCTGCTTGACAAGCAACCAGAGATCATTACCAAACACTTTAAACCTGCAATTCTTAGTGAATGCATGAGTACCCTCTTTAATGGAAAAATGATGCATCAATTGCCAAGAGACTGGCTTCCAGAAATACATTTCCCAATTGCTAAAGGGATGAAATGGTATATATCACAGAAGACAGGTTGTGAGGAGGGAGGGAGGGGGGGGATATCACACTACACATTCCGAAAGGAATATGGAACTATTACATTTTCAGGCTAGGAAATAAGGCTACAATAAAACATCATGAGACACTCAACCCAACCTGAATGATGATGCTATTCTCCGGAAAAAAATGAAGAACAAAAGGCTTTCTCAGTTCAGTGAATGACTGCAATAACAGAAAGATGTGATGTAAACCAATTGGTTCTCCTTTAATTTTGTGAATGCAGAAACCGATGTCGACTAGCCTTCAGTCTTACAGAATTGCCTCTTCATCTTTCTTCCTTGCCTTCCCCTTGCCATCGCCATCTTAGCTCAACAGTTACTCCCACTTGGAAGGCCAGCCTATCTCCTCCATTCTCATCATCCCCATCATAGCTGTAGTTAGACAAGCCCAGGTTCTATGAGCCCCTTTTCATGTGCTACGGTTGGCAGCTTGAGCCAGTTCCTCTTTTTTGAGGAGGAAAACATTGACTGCAGAATTGTTGTGAACAGAAATGAGGTAAAGGTATGTAAACTGACCACAGAAGCTGGTATATGTATCAATAATACAAGTTGATGTTAAAATTTGCAATGCCACCGGTCTTCTACCAGAAAGACTTCCTTCTACTCTTCCTTACCTTCACTCTCCTTTACCTCAACATTCATGTTGAGAATATTCCCACCACATTGGTTTCCCATTTCCTCCACCTCCAGCACTTCATGGTCTGCATCTCCACCTCACCTCTTATGGTCATCGCTGCCACCACTGTCACTCAAAGCTGTCAGGTCTCAAAGATCTCCAGCTCTGAATGACCACCTATCTTCTTCCATCTCTTTCATATAGTACATATTTTATAGATATTAACTCACTTTGAGAAGGCTAAAAAGGGCTAATTCCAATGTAACCCTGATATTTGGGGGGCTAGCAATTGGAGTCCATGCCAGCTAGCCCAGTGTACATTCTTGATAACCTATAATTAAGTCATTACTTCTTTCCCAGAAACTGGTCTTGCAGAACCTGTTACAGAGGCCATAAAACTGTGAACAATGCACTGCCCCGGAGGGAGGGTTATTAACTCTGGCACCAGGCCAAACCATCAGATATGGCCTGGAGACCCCCAACACCTGGGGGCCTTCTTGCAAGGTTTATTTATTTATTTATTTATTTTAAAAATATATTTTATTGATTTTTTACAGAGAGGAAGGGAGAGAGATAGAGAGTTAGAAACATCGATCAGCTGCCTCCTGCACATCTCCTACTGGGGATGTGCCCGCAACCCAGGTACATGCCCTTGACCGGAATCGAACCTGGGACCTCTCAGTCCGCAGGCCGACGCTCTATCCACTGAGCCAAACCGGTTTCGGCCGTTATTGCTATTTTAAAGAGAAGGAAACTATGGCACAGAAAGACAGTGTGATTTGTCCAAGGTCACACAGCCAGGAAGTAGCAGAGTCAGTATTTCAAAGCAGGTGAAATGGCATCAGAAGTCGTAACCATTGCATTATGCTTCCTCTCCCAGAGTATGGCACTCTAAGAACGTAGTGCCCATTCAGTGGGAATCACAGACCTGTGGTTCCTCACCCACCTCCATCCCAGGTTTCTTCCTGTTCCAGCTGTCTCAATTAATTCCTTCATTGGAGTCTCATATCCCTCTTTGAAGACCTGGAAACCGCTGAGTGTCAGTTCATCTATGTGGTTGCTCCCTATCTAGTCTCTTGTGCCTTAGATCCCTCTCCTCATCTCTCTTACCTCCCATTGATATCTCAATTCTGTATCACTGGCCCCCAAATTTGCATTTGTCACAGCCAACTGCTCCTAAAATCCAGCAGAATGCCCCCCAAAGGCATTTTTTACATCAGTGCCTACAGCATTTGTCCTGTCTACCACTTTAAAGTTGTGGCCCCCTCTGTCCTCCAACATTCAATGTGTTTTTGAGCTAATAGTTCTAATTCTAATTTTCTCCTCACATCCGCCTCAGGCTTATTTCATTCCTGCTATCACCTAAGTTCCAACACATATTAACTCTTCGTTTTCTGGTTGTCAGGGCCTCCCAATGATTCTGTTCATCAGGCATCAGTATCTCTACGCCCATCTCTCTTCTTCACTCTCCACCTATTAGTCTTCTAAAGCCCACTGAACTCAGAATCTCAGATATTCCCAGCTCCTCTCCTTGGAGATGGTTTGATGGATAACATGGAATATGTTAATTTCATGACAAAGTAGACTATTCTAATACAATGAGAAACAGAAAGTGGACTTAGTGATTGACTTCTTTTTGTCCTTTAGGAGTTGATTCAAGGGTCAACTCTCTTTGAATGTATTTCCCCTTTTTTATTGATTTTAGAAAGAGAGGAAAGGAGGAGAGAGAGAGAGAAGCATTGAGTGAGAGTGAAACATTGATCAGTTGCCTCCCACACGTGCCCTGACTAGAGATCTAACCTACAACGTTGATATATGCCCTGACTAGGAATTGAGGCCATGACCTTTTGGTGTGCAGGACAATGCCCCAACCAACTGAGCCACACTGGCCAGGGCTGAATATATTTTCTTGTCCTGCCTTCTAGCCTTAGGCTGAATTACTTGAGTGCTCTTCCCCTGGAACCCTACTTTGCAGGGCCATGTGCATTTCTTTTTGCAGTACTGATCACAATACATCATCACCTTTGATTTTCTTGTCTGCTTTACCATCCAGACTTGTGCTGTCCAATGTGGTAGCCATTAGGTAGATGGGACTATTAAAATTTAATTAACATTAAATTAAGAGTTCTATTCCTAAGTTGCAATAGCCACATTTCTAGTACTCATTAGACATAGGTAGTTAATGGCTACTATATTGGACAGTACAGATAGAGAACATTTTCATCACTATAGAAAGTTCTACTGGACAATGCTGATAGCCTCTGATTCCCTAAAGGGATTGACTTTGCCCTTTTATTTCTATATTCCCCACACCAAGCACGTAGTAGGAACTCAATAAGTGTTTATGGAGTGAATAAGTACAGGAAGTTCAAACACTGAGATGAGAGAAATAATTTATGACCTATATTATTTTGAAGCTATATATTCAAGTTTCTCTTGTTTGGTTGCTGTAGTGAACATTTGATTGTAATTAGAAATGATGTATTAAAGACAAAATTCCTTGAATTGTGTACAAGATTGGCAAATATGTCTGCATTCAAGTGGTCTGAGGTCCAAAGACATTGCTTTGCCCAAGGATTAATGGATATTGTCTCTGGGTATATTGCCATCCAGCTGTGAGTTCTGCCTGCAGAAATTTCTTAATAAAGGACATTTCTAAAATCATCAAAATGCCAGACTACTTGCTTTCTTTTGAAGCATCGGGTTACCAAATGTAGCAGTACAGCTACTCTATACTGATTTGTATTTTCAAAGAGTAATTTGAAAACTTATTTTAGAACAGATGGGAGAGAAATGCATCCAGGAAGTAATATCAGGTAAAAGCTTCAGTAGCATACTTTCAGAATCAAGACATTCTCGATTAAGCTGACAAACCCTAAAGAGAGGTATTAGTTCACATAAAGAAATGTTAATCGATAGAGCATGTTCAGGGTGGTTGATTCTATGATTTAATGATGCCATCAAGGATCCAGCTTCTCAACACCATTTGCCTGGGTCATCTTTATGATTGTTTTAACTTCAGGTAAGATGACAGCAGGACATTTTTATGATGTTAATTATTCCAATCTATGAACATGGTATATGCTTCCACTTATTTGTATCTTCTTTAATTTCTTTCTTCAATGTCTATAGTTTTTTGAGTACAGGTTTTTTACCTCCTTGGTTAAATTTATTCCTAGGTACCTTATTTTTTGTTGTTGCAATTGTAAATGGGGTTGTTTTCTTAGTTTCCCTTTCTGATAGTTCATTATTGGTGTATAAAAATGACATTGATTTCTGGATACTGATTTGTATCCTACAACTTTGCCAAGTTCATTTATTAGATCTAGTAGTTTTTTGGTGGAGTCTTTAGGGTTTTCTATATACAATATCATGTCATCAGCAAACAGTGACAATTTTACTTCCTCCTTTCTAATTTGGATGTCTTTTATTTCTTCTTCTTGTCTGATCACTGTGGCTAGAACTTCCAGTATGATGTTAAATAACAGTGGTGAACACATATTATTAAAATGTCCACACTACCCAAAGCAATATATAGATTCACAATTCCTATTAAAATACCAATGACATATTTCACAGATTTAGAAAAATCCGTAAAATCTCAGACATCTCTCACAGCAATATTTTTGCTGACATGTCTCCAAGTACAAGAGAAACTCAGGAAAAGATTAAAAAAATGGGACTACATCAAGCTGAAAAGTTTCTGCACAGCAAAAGAAACCATCAACAAAATGAAAGGGGAGCCCACTATATGGGAGAACATATTCACCAATGACACATCCAATAATGGGTTAAATTGCAAAGTATATAAAGAACTTATACAACTCCGTGCCAGGAAAACAAACAATCCAATTTAAAAATTGGCAAGGAACCTGAATAGATACTTCTTCAAAGTGGACATCAATAGACACATGGAAAAATGTTCAAGGTCACTAATCATCAGAGAGATGGAAATTAAAATACAATGAGGCATCATCTCACACCTATCAGAAAGGCTATTATCAATAAATCAACAAACAACAAGTGCTGGCAAGGATGTGGAGAAAAGGGAGCGCTAGTGCACTGTTGATGGTGGAGACTTGTGTAGCCACTGTGGAAAACAGTATGGAGTTTCCTCAAAAAATTAAAAATGGAACTGCCTTTTGAACCAGTGATTCCACTTCTGGGAGTATATTCTAAGAACCCTGAAACACCAATCAGAAAGAATATGTGCACCCTATGTTCCTTGCAGCGTTATTTACAATAGCCAAGATCTGGAAACAGCTCAAGTGCTCATCAGTAGATGAGTAGATAAAAAACTGTGGTACATTTACACAATGGAATACTATGCAGCAGTAAAAAAGAAGGCACTCTCACCCTTAGCAACAACATGGATGGACCTGAAGAGTATTATGTTAAGTGAAATAAGCCAGTCAGAGAAAAACAAATACCACACGATCTCACTCATATGCAGAATCTAATGAACAAAATAAACTGACAAATAAAATGGAGCCAGAAGCATGGATACATGGTACAGACTGGCAGGTGCCAGAGAGGAGGGGGATGGGGTTGACTGGGTAAAAAGGTGAAGGGATTAGCTAAAGAATATACTTGCATAGCCCATGGACACAGACAATAGAACAGTGAAGGCCAAGGGAAGGGGAGGAGGGGGCGGGTGGAGGTGGTCAAATGGGAAATATCTGCAATAATGTCAACATAAAAATCTTTTAATTAAAAAAAAAGATTGCAGCAAGGATTCCAGGCGTCACCAGACAAAATGCTTTCTAAACAAAGAGGAAAGATAGTCTCTCACATTGTCTTCTCAGAAGAATTAGGAAACTTTCAAGAAGCCCCTACCTGATTTTTCTCTCTTCTCTCATTGGCTATAATAAGGTCACATACACATTCTCTATCTAGTCACTGGTGAGAGGACTCATCTATTACCCCAGAGCAATCAGGTCCACGGATAAGCTGACAATAGGTTCAACCTCCCTAGCATGAAACACACAATGGCATGGGAGTAGGGATGTTTGAATGAAATAGGGATCCCTTAGCAAGGAAGGAAGGGAATGCATGTTGCTTAGTCAACTAACAATTCCTGCTAATAGACCATCCCAGTATTTTATAATATACTAGAGGGAGCCCGGTGCACGAAATTCATACACAGGTAGGCTTCCTAGGCCTGGCCGATGATCAGGGCTGATTGGGGCCTTCCTTCCCCTGGCTGCCAGCTGCCGGCCAGGGCCTTCCTTCATTCCACGCTGCCCCCTAGTGGTCAGCACATGTCATAGCAAGTGGTCAAACTCCCAAGGCGACAATTTGCATATTAGCCTTTTATTATATAGGATGACATAGTAATATTCTGTACCTCAGTGGAAATATAGATACCTTGTTCACACCAGAATTTTTTGAAAAGTCAGTATATTCACTAATGGTATCAGTATAAATCAATCTTATGATGCCAACTAAATCCTAAATTCACAATTTGACTAACAGTGTCTCTTATAGTCAATGGAAAATAATGATTTGTGAGCTGTAGGTTAATATTCAAGCTACCAAGTTTAGGAAGATGAGGGAGCAGACCTGCACTCCATGTATATGTTTGAATGAAATAATATAATCTTCACACTCTTCATCTCATCTCAACTTCTGGGATAATCAGAAATTAATCAAAACTTAGGCTAGTGATCGTCAGTCAGTAGTGAGGTTGGACAGGACCATGGCCATCAGAATCTCTTAGGGGAGCTTCTTTACATACTTCCTTTACCTTTCTTCCCCTCCCGTTTTCAATATGTCCCTGCTCAATGGTGAGACTGAATTTTGGTGAAATGTTTAATTTTTCCTAATATTCTAGTTTGGTTTTTAAAAAATATATTTTATTGATTTTTTACAGAGAAGAAGGTTGAGGGATAGAGAGTTAGAAACATTGATGAGAGAGAAACATCAACCAGCTGCCTCCTGCACATCTCCTACTGGGAATGTGCCCGCAACCAAGGTGCATGCCCTTGACCGGAATCGAACCTGGGACCCTTCAGTCTGCAGGCTGACACACTATCCATTGAGCCAAACCGGTTAGGGCTAGTTTTTTTTTTTTTAATTTCCCCATGACCTATTTTTTTAAAAAAAGAATCTTAAAATAGTAAAAGTCCTCAAGTTGTGAAATCAATATTAACTGAACATTTACTATTTGCCAAGCATGGTGCCGGCTCAGTTAGTACTCATATAATCTACACAGAAATTCCCTGTGGGGAATCTCATTCCTGGATGATAACTCAGACTCAGGATTTGAGAGAACTGTCAGAGATTCCCTTGCTAGTAAGTAGAAGAGCTGGGACTAAAAACCACAGCTCTTTGTATGCAAAGGCAGCCCTGTTCCCATGAAATAAGTGATAGGTTGTTCTGAGGGTAATGTTTTCAGCTTGCGGAAAGTGGAGCAGAGCTTACCCAAAGTCATGGCTGGCGAGCCCAAGAGAGAGCTGGTAGTGGGACCATAGCAAGCCAGTGGGCAGAGGAGCAGAACCTCAGCCCGGAGTTTGTTGTTGATGAGTGATGATGCCTTGGATAACATATTTAACATCTCCAGGCTTTTCTTCCACAAAAAGTCCTACTAGACCAGGGGATGGCAAACCATGGCCCTTGGGCTAAATCTGGCCCATCACCTGTTTCCATAAATAAAGTTTTATTATTGGAGCACAGCCATGCCCATGTGTGAACATATTGTGTACGGCTGCTCTTACTGTGCAACAGCAGAGTTGAGTATGTGTGACGGAGGCCATATGGCAAGCAAAGCCTCAAATATTTACTCTCTGGCCTTTTTTAAAAAATATATATTTTATTGATTTTTTACAGAGAAGAAGGGAGAGGGATAGAGAGTTAGAAACATCGATGAGAGAGAAACACTGATCAGCTGCCTCCTGCACACTCCCTACTGGTATGTGCCTGCAACCAAGGTACGTGCCCTTGACCGGAATCGAACCTGGGACCCTTGAGTCCGCAGGCTGACGCTCTATCCACTGAGCCAAACCGGTTAGGGCCACTCTCTAGTCTTTTACAGAGAATGTTTGCTGACCTCTGGACTAGATCAGTGATCTTCAACATTGGTAGCGCCTTAGAACATTTAAAAATCACTGATGTGTGAATCCCACTACCAGAATTTTTTATCTAATTGGTCTGGGGTGGCACCAAGGCATTGCCACATTTAAAAAAACAACAGCCCTAACTGGTTTGGCTCAGTGAATAGAGTGTCGGCCTGCAGACTGAAGGGTCCCAGGTTCGATTCCGGTCAAGGGCATGTACCTTGGTTGCGGGCACGTCCCCAGGTGGGGGTGTGCCAGAGGCAGCTGATTGATGTTTCTCTCTCATCGATGTTTCTAGCTCTCTATCCCTCTCCCTTCCTCTCTGTAAAAAAATCAATAAAATATTTTTTTAAAAAATAAATAAAAAAACAACAACACTCCAGGTTAATCTAACATATAGCCAGAAATTCTCCAAGTGTAACATTTCTGAGCCTCTGTCCCTTCATCTACAAAATGGGGCAATATTTTCCTGGCTGCCTCAATGATCAGATTGGAACAAAGTGTCCAAATGTACCTTGAAAACTGTCAGATGTTCCATAAATATAAATACATTCTTGGAAACATTTTCTGGAATCACTGGAAGAGACTTTTAAAAGAACATTTTTATTCTAAACTCTGGTAGGATCATTTGGCTTATATATATGTTTTCCAAATTTCATTCTATTTCGTGTTTTCAAATCTCCAGATAGATGAACAGCACATACCTTGCCTTTCTACAGTGTTTGCAGAGTTCATGCATAAACACTTTGGCATGTCCTCTGTCGTCTTCATGTATCCCACGTTGTTACACAGCTTGGGTTTTTTCAATCCTTTCCCAGCCATTAGCTTCCTGAGCCTTCTTTCTGGCTTTGTGCCTCAGAGCGCATGCCAGTGACAGGACGCTTTCCAATCTTTTTGGACATTTTCCCCCATTTTCTCTTTAATGAAGTGCCTGGACCTGCCTACATTTTTCCAAGTGTGATCTCATCAGCATCTTCTATAAAGAGGGTCATCTCTTCACAGGCACTGCTTGTCCGAAACTGTGATGCGGCCATTGGCATTGCTACTACTTGGTCTTTCTTTTATTGGTCTGATCACGGATTCCCTTATTTCTTGGTTACGCTTTCTTTCTAGACAGAATAATTTTTATTCTAATGTTTCTGGATTTTTTTTAACATTGCTTTTTCCTGCTTAGTTGTTTTCACTTTTAGCAAAGCAACTATCGTTTTTCTGATACGAATTGTGATCTACACATTATATCAACAGTTGGTAAGCGATGGCCTGTGGGCCAAATCCAGCAGCTGCTCTTTCTTGTAAATAAAGTTTTATGGGAGCACAGCCCCACCCATTTGTTTAAACAGTGTGTATGGGAGCTTTCATCCTATCACGGCTGGGTCGAGTCGTTAAGACAGAGACTGTATGTCTCCCAGAGCCTAAAATATTTACTCTCTGAGTCTTTACAGAAACATTTTCGAATGCCTACATTTAATGAACAAACTGATTTGGACCTTCACCTGATAGTTTAGGAAGAGAACTAGGATATATTTAGGTTTCATTTCATATTATAAAATAAGTTCATAGTATACTGTCTTTCATGTATTGATTCGTCCATCACAACATATGTCATACTTGACTCTGGGTTCTGGGAACGGAGAGGGAAGTGAGATACACAGTGTCTTCTCATGTGGGTGTATGTGCCAGTGTGATGACAAAGACAAACACGCAAACACAGACATGCACCGAGGTCACGTCAGAAGATAAACGTGGTGCAGAAAGTAGGACCTAGTTATGTGGTAAAAAGTGACGTGCGGACGGGTTCTCTGATGGCCAGGGAAATGCTTCCTGAGAATTTAGCATTGACATGAAATCTGAATGAACAAAGAAACAATTATGTGAAAATCAGAGCAAAGAGCTTTCCAGGCAGAGGGAACAGCAAGAGCAAAGACCCAGAAGAGGAAATGAGTTTGATGTTTTCCAGAAATAGAGAGGCTCACACTGCTTCGGAGCTGAGGGAGGGAAGGGAGGTGGGAGCTGAGGTAGTAACCAGACCTTGTCCGGCCATGGGGGGCCAGCGCATAGGAGTTTAGACTCTATGCTCCATGTGATGGAAAGCATTGAGAGGATAGCAAGCATGCGAGAGACATGCTTTGATTTGCATTCATGAGGGATTACTCTAACTTTGGAATGGATTACAGGGGGTCAGGTGTGAAGGCAGCCATCCCAGTTGTGAGCTATTAACACAATACTGTCTTCATTTAGAGAAAACTTAGCAAGTGTAATGGAACCCAGGCCTTCACTTGGAAAGAGAGATCCAGTTGAAAAACTGGCAGGTAAAAATGAACAAGCTACCATCAATCTAAAATTGAGGAGTTCAGCCAAGGACAAAACATCTATGTGGTCCATTCTGCTCAGGAGTATTCAGTTACTGGTCATTATTCTCTTTTTTTGCCTTGAGTAACAGGAAGAGCCAGAGTTATACTTGTTTCGATCCATCAAATTTAAGAGTGTAGCCCTGGTCGGTTGCTCAGTGGTTAGAGCGTCAGCCCTTGGACCAAAGGGTCCAGGCTTGATTCCAAGTCAAAGGCAAATACCTGGGTTGCAGGCCTGATCCCAGCCCGGGTCAGGGCATGTGCCGGAGGTAACCAATCAATATGTCTCTCTCACATCAATATTCCCCCCGCCCCCCCTCCTTCTCTTCCACTCTCTCTTTAAAAAAAAATCAATGGGAAAAATATCCTCAGGGGAGGATCAACCGAAAAAAACAGAAGAGTGTACATTTTCTTTCTACTTCCTTCACGACCTCAATTTCCTATTTTTATTTGGGATTTATGTACTTACCTGAGAACTGTCTCAAATCCGACTTTGAAAGAATTGGCTAAGACATAAAGTAACGATGCGGTCTATAATTTCCAGGGTCTACTGGAAGTGGTTTTCCCTTTGTTCCCCTAGATTCTCTTTGTTTTCTTTAGTGACTAATTGACACTGGCTGTGAAAACAGGCCCTCAGAAGGGCTTATTCTATAAATGATGAACTGACTATAATAATTATAATTAGCACCAAAGCACTCAATTGTTCCTAATTGTTCAAGGATGCCATGGACCCTTCTCATCACTACTGAGCTCAGTATACTTTGTAAAATCAACTCACTTTCACATGTAAATATAAATAAGATGTTCTAATTAGTTCATTAGTGGGAAAGAACTCTCAGCATGACAGATTTCTCTACTACCGTTCCCGCTCTGAGCTGAATAATTAAGAGAAGAATCCAGGGAGAAATGGCATGTGTAAACAACACTTTCTTTCATTGGTTAATGGAATGCTGGGCTCATGTAAGGGATACCTCTTTCTCAATAGAAGCACCCTTCTGTTTGAAGTGCAGTCAGCTATTAGGTGCTTAATGCGAGGCTGAAATGCAAGATTTCTTTCTGATGGTTTTACAGTCTCAGGCTACACTAAAGAGGTGAAAGAGTCAACAGCACTCTGTCAACTGAAGTCTGAAGTCAGGTAGGCTGAACTGACCAAGCAGTGCCATCGACACATGTGGCCTAACAAAGACAGCAGGTGCATGCACGAGATTGCATTCTTTTTTTAAAAATATTTTTTTATTGATTTTTTACAGAGAGGAAGGGAGAGGGATAGAGAGTTAGAAACATCGATGAGAGAGAAACATCGATCAGCTGCCTCCTGCACAACCCCCACTGGGGATGTGCCTGCAACCAAGGTACATGCCCTTGACCGGAATCGAACCCGGGACCTTTCAGTCCGCAGGCCGACGCTCTATCCACTGAGCCAAACCGGTTATGGCAAGATTGCATTCTTAAGACAGAATTTTTTCTTATTACTCTCTCTGTTTGAGAACCAAGAATAGACTTGGCGTGGTAGCGATGCTAAAAGGTTATTTGTTGAATCAGTAAATGAATGAATTCTCTAAGAGTAGAGGACATGTCCCTAGATAACCGTGATACCTCATGAATACCCTAAGACAGTGGTCAGCAAATTCATGAGTCAACAGAGCCAAATATCAACAGTACAATGATGGCAAACTCATTAGTCAACAGAGCCAAATACCAATAGTACAACGATTGAAATTTCTTTTGAGAGCCAAAGGCTTAGGAAGAGCCACACTCAAGGGGCTAAAGAGCCACATGTGGCTCAGGAGCCACAATTTGCCGACCACAGGCCTAAGAGGATTATGAACAACAACCTAGGGTAGCAGAGAAGCTTTGGGGGAACGGTGAGGAGGAATGGCCTATGAGCTGGGGCTTGGAGGCGGTCAGGGTTTGGAAGTTTGGAAATACTGGAAAGAGTCATCCTAGACTGGGAGAAAGGCAAAGACTAATACAGTGTATATACTGAGCACATAGTTACTTGCCAAGTTCCCCAAATCTGAACAGTTAGGGAACATTAGAACACTTTCAAGTAATATACCCCTTTTTCACTTGCCCTTAGGAATTCAGAAAAAATGCATCTCATTTTTCATAGTGTAAATTAACTGGTTTAAGTAGAATTTCTTTAATTTTCATCAGTAAATGCTTATTTAAAATTTTTAATAGCCAATAACGTTATTAATGATATATGAAGATAGATTTTATCTTTTTGCACATACAATCCCATTTAGCAGTCTTTTAAAATTTATTTTTTTAGATGTTTTTAAAAATATCTAAGGTTCATGGGGAGGGGGGGGGAATGAGGTGAGAGGAAGCATGATTTGTTGACAAATAAATTACTAGCGGTGCGACACTGAACTCATTGGTTACCATTCACAGTGACCGCATATGCGCACAGAGGCCATAGTGCCTGGTTTACACAATGATCATAAACATTCAATAATATATTTGAAGACATTTTAGCCGTTATAAAGGGCCATACAAAATCAATACCGGATGGGAGGGGGGTTGGAAATATCTCTACTAGTTTAGAGCCTCCAACACAGTCTAAGAGAAAGAGGAGAAAGGCCAAAACAAATGATAAAATCTGGAGAAGACCCAAGGGATGTGACTGTCATTTCAGGAACAGTATAGACCAGTGGTTCTCAACCTTCTGGCCCTTTAACTACAGTTCCTCATGTTGTGACCCAACCATAAAATTATTTTCGTTGCTACTTCCTAACAGTAATGTTGCTACTTTTATGAATTGTCATGTAAATATCTGATCTGCAGGATGGTCTTAGGTGACCCCTGTGAAAGGGTCGTTCGACCGCCAAAGGGGTCGCGACCCACAGGTTGAGAACCGCTGGTATAGATCAAAGTTGGTGGCTAATTAAGTGAACAAAGTCTATAGGAGAAGGAGGTCATGAAAATGGCTAACTTCTTGAACCTATATGATTAAGCAGATGATATAAGTATACATATGCACATATATAAACACACACACATGCATACAGATATATTCATGTATGTATACTATGTGTTTAAGATGAGAATGGAAATAAGATTTCAGAGAAATATTCTTCATTTAATTATGCAGCAAGAAAAATCTTTCTTTGGTGGTTTTGCCAAAGTGTTTAGGGAAAGGTATGGTTGAACTTGACCCTTCCATGGAAATGGTCAGTGTCCTTCAAGTGCCTTTTGACGGTTGCACAAGATAGGTGTGATCAAAGATAATTTTCTTAGCCGTGAGTGTCATGCAGCTTTAGAATAGAATACTAAGGATGCCTTGAAGCAGTGATGGCGAACCTATGACACGCGTGTCAGAGGTGACACGCGAACTTATTTTTTTGGTTGATTTTTCTTTGTTAAATGGCATTTAAATATATAAAATAAATATCAAAAATATAAATCTTTGTTTTACTCTGGTTGCAAATATCAAAACATTTCTATATGTGACACGGCACCAGAGTTAAGTTAGAGTTTTTCAAAATGCTGACACGCCGAGCTCAAAGGGTTCGCCATCAATGCCTTGAAGCCTCTTTCACTGGAGTATTTAAATACAAGAGATCTGATCTATCCACCTAAAATAGGTAACTTTTATTTATTTTTTTAAAATATATTTCTTTAGTGATTTCAGAGAGGAAGGGAGAAGGAGAGAGAGATGGAAACATCAATGTTGAGAATCATTGGGGATCGAGCCGGCAACCCAGGCATGTGCCCTTGACCGGAATCGAACCTGGGAGCCTTCAGTCCGCAGGCTGACGCTCTATCCACTGAGCCAAGTCGGCTAGGGCTAAAATAGGCAACTTTTAGACTAGGGACAAAAAACTGACTAGATGTCCTCTCTGATTCCCTTATCTATAGATTCCCATGATCATCTGTAAATATAGGGATTTGGAATTGCAGAGAGGGAGGGAGAAATATGAAAACTGAGCAGCATGCCCAAATTTGGTGATCATCGAATTACTAAGTCACTCTGAAAATATTCACTGTTTACAAAAATGTGCTAGACTGCGTATTAGAATCCCGGGCAACAACTAAGGACAACCTGGCCCCGCTCGAAGCTAATCATTATGTAGTTGGGGAACAAAAGAACAAAACGGATTGCTGTTTTTGTAATTCATAAGCCCTACTCATACGGATAAAATTTGTCTACTTTCTGCTTTGCCTCTCATGTCTATCATCCGTGAAATCATTGCTGTCACTCCTAGATGTGTGACAATGTGACTGTGTCATAGGGGAGTGTATTATCAGGGTTGAAATAGGCAACCACTTGTGTAGTGGGTCCTGACATGTGCCAATAGCTCCACTTATTTAAAAATAGCTCCCCCAGCTGCCATCGGGGAGGCCTCCATGTCCTCTTGAGTATTAAACCTTGAGAAGTCCCTTTAAGCCAGTGGTTCTCAACCTTCCTAATGCCGCGACCCTTTCATACAGTTCCTCATGTTGTGGTGACCCCCAACCATAAAATTATTTTCGTTGCTACTTCCTAACTGTAATTTTGCTACTGTTATGAATCGTCATGTAAATATCTGATATGCAGGATGTATTTTCATGGTTACAAATTGAACATAATGAAAGCATAGTGATGAATCCCAAAAACAATATGGAATTCTATATGTGTTTTCCAATGGTCTTAGGCGACCCCTGTGAAAGGGTCATTCGACCCCCAAAGGGGTCGCAACCACAGGTTGAGAACCGCTGCTTTAAGCTGTAGAAGTTCCCATTGAGTTCTGTGGAATAGTCTTCCTTTAGGACCCTGAGATGAAAAGGAAGATCTGCATATTTAATGACCATCCAAGATGTTCACAGTGAACAGTAACATGAAAAACTCTGGGCATTAAAAAAAAAAGCTTTGAGAAGTTTCGCTCTCCATAGTTTCTCCTTGGAACCCTTCTTCCTTTTTATAAAAAAAATATTGATTTCAAAGAGGAAGGGAGAGGGAGAGAGAGAGAAACATCCATGATGAGAAAGAATCATGGATAGACTGCCTCCTGCACACCCCCTACTGGGGATCGAGCCTGTAACCCCAGCATGTGCCCTTGACTGGAATCCAACCCGGGAGCCTTGAGTCTGCAGACCGAACGCTCTAGCCACTGAGCCACACCAGCTAGGGCAGGGACCCTTCTTTCCAGGGGACTCTTGTAACAGCGGGTAAGACACACAACTTGGGAAAATGCTGCTTCCTCAGATTGGGTGGCATCTGCAAAAGCAGGGACTTGAGCCTCAAGGAACAGGAACACCAGGCAGGCAAATTGGAACGGAAGAGGGGAGGAGAAGATTCTGGAGCTTGCCTTCTCCTGGCCGCCTTCTGCCTGCCGTGTTGACTTTGTACACATTACTGGGCTGAATATTGACCCGCACAAATGGAGCAAAGTCCCATTCTCAGCCGCCTTCTTGCTCAAGGAATTTTTAAGAGACAAGGGTGAAGGATTCCAACTGCAAACATATATACATGTGGGTGTAAGAAACATAAACAGAAAAGAGCACTTATGGGTAACAGAAGTGCCAGCTGGGACTTTAGAACTGGGTGGTTTGTGTTTGCACAGTTTTTTTTTTTAGTCCAGAGTAGTTCTTCGAGTACATAATCCATATGGTGTGTTTAAAATAGACCACATAGTCTGAAAATGGAGCTCCTGAGAAATTCACAGATAAAAATCTCAACTGTTATTTTCATATGTTAAAGCTGGAATCATCTTGTAAAGATAATTCAGGGTGAAATATTTCCATTTCCATTTGAACACAGAACTGTTTGGTTTTCATTGCACAGAGCTCCAGCCAGAGCCTCCTATTAAATTCACATGCCTGAATGCAGGCATTTTTGAGGTGTCTGTTACAACACTTCAGTGTTTAGCTGGCAGGAAAAGATATAAAGAGAAGATCGGCAAAGAGAAGATCTGGAATCAAATGTTCTAATAATTAGGTTTACTGGGGAGCAGGGAAAGGTGACCTGTAGAGCTCTGAGTGTGGAGGGTGCTTGACTACTCGGCTTTAAGATAAAAATTCCAAGTCACTTTCAATTCTGTTCTTTGTTTAATAACTTTAATTAATTCCTGAAAAACATTAAATGAAAAAAAGGTTTTATTAATTAGATTAGGTACTAAATAGATAAATACACAAATAGATGTTGTAAATGTTTGTTAAAAGTCATTTTTTTCTGACCCACTTTCCTTGCCAATTTTTCAAGCTTTCCAGGCTTATGGTTGCATTATACTCAAAATAAACTTACAATTAAAATTGTAGCACAGGAATATACTTTGGGGGAAATATTAAGGTTAATGTGATTATGCTTGAAAGTGTGGACATGGCACATGTGGCCAGCAACCATCAAGCTGTTCAGCCCTCTTGCTTGGTGTAAGACCAAGCATGCATCGTATACATGAAATTTCTTCCACATTATTATAATCTCTGACTAAAAATTGTTGTGTCAAGTAAATTGGTATGTCATTGCCTGAATTAATAATATTGACATTGTCACTGCTTATAGTTTACTTAGGAACTGTGGGCCATGAGGTTGTGGTGGGCACAGGGGCGGGTCTTGGTCCATCCTCCGTGCCCCTGCCTGGCCCCTCCCACCACAGCCCCCAGTCCCCTAACTGCCGGCAGCCCCGCCCCTAGTTTGTAATAAAAGGGAAGTGTTTGCACTACATGTACATTAGTCCTTCACGTATCCATGTTCTGGAAGCTAATAATGTTTTAGTTAGCCTCTTAAAGTAGAGAATACAATACATGTGGGATTTCCAATTTAAGATGTCCCCAATGGTTACAGAGTTATACCTGTACCTATGCCTATGACTATGCCTATACGTACTTATAATAGAGGTTGATTTGAGCATTTTAGAATAAAATATTTCTAAATCATCTCATACCACCTTCATTTATAGAAATTGTGGGACCCTACTAGGCCCCAAAGAATTTGAGTATTATATTAGGTTGATAAATGTAGAAACTAACAAACCATCCAGAACCTTGAATTGCAAACACATTCTGAATTGGAGTCAATAAATCACTAGATATTGTCAACACCTACTATGTGCAATTCACTTTGCTTCTTGCTTTTGTAATCATCTCTGGAACAGTTTGGTGCCAGATCACTGTTTCAGGAAATTAGTTGCTACTGAGTTTTTCTCAGAGTATTTCCAGAAGTTGGCTTCGTGCCACATGGGTGACTTTAAAGGTGACACATGCTAATTTATACTGAAATCAAAATGTAAAAACTATACCTTCAATGAAAGACACCAAAAGTCAGGAATCCAAAAATCTGCTTATAAAATTTAAATGTCTTTCCGTTGGATTTATACCCCCATGGTCCCAAGGAATGATAAACATTTTAACTTTATTTTTAATTGAATTTATTGGGGTGACATTGGTTAATAAAATTATATACTTTTCAGATATATAATTCTATAACACACAGTACATCTATATATTGTATTGTTCACCACCCAAAGTCACGTCTCCATCACCATTTATCCCCCCTTTATTTTAAAAACCCATTCTTTTTTTAAATTGATTTCACAGAGGAAGGGAGAAAGAGATAGAAACATCAATGATGAGAGGGAATCATTGATCTGCTTTAAGATAAAAAGCCACCCCCTACTGAGTATCCAGCCCACAACCCGGGCATGTGCCCTGACCAGGAATCGAACTGTGACCTCCTGGTTCATAGGTTGACGCTCAACCACTGAGCCATGCCGGCTGGGCTCCCCCCCCCTTTATTTTAAACCAGAGTGTTTAAAACCTGACACTCTTGACATTTTGGGCTAGGTAATTCTTGTTGTGCGGGGCTGTCCTATGCATTGTAGGATGTTTAGCAGCATCCTTGGCCTATACCCACTAGATGCCAGTAGCATCCTTCTGCATTATG
The DNA here is from genome assembly GCF_000147115.1 of Myotis lucifugus. Classification (NCBI taxonomy): domain Eukaryota; kingdom Metazoa; phylum Chordata; class Mammalia; order Chiroptera; family Vespertilionidae; genus Myotis; species Myotis lucifugus. Next base: position 445,335 of record NW_005871599.1, on the reverse strand, counting down.
ACAACCAAAAAAATGTTTCCACACTACCTAATATCTCCAGGGGGAGGGGGGCAAATTGTCTCTAGTTGAAAACCACAGCTTTATAACAAGATAAGTTGACAATTATATTACATCGCAAATGTTGTTTTCTTGAAAATAATACACGTGACAAGTAAAGTTATTTGATGCTAATTGAACCCTGCTTTAAGTTTTCAGTGCTGCTATGCTGTCTTTTATTTGTGAACGGGATTCAATAGAGTTAATTTATAGCCCTTTTAAATTCTTAGGCAACATGGAGCTAATTCTCAAACATGGAATAAAAGCAAGTCCCTATATTAAAATGGATGGAGGGAGCTTACCCTTGAAATTGAACAGAGAAGAATTTGTTTTTTTCCCTTGAAGTGGACCTAAGAAACTTAATTTATGTTGATGGTGTTTTTTTTTTTCCTTAAGAGTTGGAAGCAAGGACAATAAAGCCAGAACACAAGAACATTTAAAAGTTAATAAATCAGAGTCATTTTTTCCATGATTATTTTAGTTGAGAATGTTCTCACCAGATGATAATGGATAGACTTAAACTTCTCTCGGAAGGTCATAATGCTTTTGCCCAAGAAACTTTATAATCAGATGCAGACTAGCAGTATGTGAGACCATACAAAAAGAGAGAGTCCTGAGGAGGGGTGTGTGTGTGTGTGTGTGTGTGTGTGTGTGTGTGTGTGATATTGGACCAGGTAATTTGGACCTAGGTGGTCAGAGAGGAAGTGATGAGAGCTGGTGATAGGATTTGCTGATGAATCAAATGTGAATATGGGAGGAGCCAAGGGTGTCTCTGAGCTCCTTAATCAAAGCAGAAAGATGGATGGAGTTGTCATTAACAGAAAAACTAGGAGGGGTAGAATTGGCAACAAATGGCAGGTGGGAAGAATATTCAGAGTTCCATTTGGGATGTTCCATTTGACATGCCTATTGGAATCTGATAATGAATGTTGCGCAGGAAGTTAAATTCTAAGACTGTGCAGTTTGGAAGAGAAGTCTGAGTTGGAAATAACCCGCACACTGATATTATGTAAGGTCACATAACTGGAAGAGATCCATGAAAGAGTAATGTGGAAAGGAAAAAAGGAGAGAAGTATTGTTGGTGCTCTTATTCCAACATCAGGAAGGGTTCAGGAATCTGGAGAAGACTGCGTAGATGTTAAATAGGAATCCAGAGACTAATAAAGAATCCGGAGACGAGATATAATTTTGAAAGGCATTGGGGGTCAGAGGAGCTTAGCTAAAGAGCTCAGATCCAAGATCTTAAGTCTAAGGTCTTAGGTTCCCCCCCTTCCCTAGGAGAGAACCCATGCTTTTTATTAACACAACTTGTCCTGAGGCGAGGCAGAGATATACACTTCAAAGGGAATACAGAAACATTGTCGGAATGGGGGAATTAGCCCACGGCTGTTCAGGTGTTTGGCCAGTAGGAGGCAATAACATGTAGATTAAGATGCCTTTTAGCTGCCTGGCAGCCAAGAATCAATTTAATGTATCCTATTCAGGTTTGGGGAAATGCCTTCAGCCATTCCCAGATGCAGCCCTGCTGGAATTGGTCTCGGGCAGAGAAGAGGTGGAAGGACTGAGCCTAGGGCGCTCTGATAATAGAAGGTCAGGTGCACAGTAGCCAGAAGGTGCAAACAACCCAAATGTCCATCAACAGATGAAGCAAATTGCAGTCCATCCATACAATGGAGTATATTCAGCCATAAGAAGAAATTAAGTATTGGTACATGCTACAATGCGGATGGACCTCAAAACACTATTTTAAGTCAAAGAACCCAAAAACTAAAGGTCACGTATTATATGATCCTATTTATATGAAATTACCAGAATAGTTAAATCCGTAGAAACAAACAGCAGATGAACGGTTTCCAGGGATCAGGCAGTGGGAGGAATGGAGAGACTGCTTCCTGGGTATACAGTTTCATTTTGTGATGATAGAAACATTTTGGAACCAGATAGAGGCCGTGGCTGTACAGTATTATGTTCTACACGCCACTGAATTGTTCACTTACATATGTAATACTTTCAACAATAAAGATTAAAAAATAAAAAATAAAATGGTTCATTTTATGTTATGTGAATTTCACCTCAAATTTTAAAAAAGTCAAGGAGAGGAAGAGAGACCAGCAAAGAAGTCTGAGAAGCAGCAGCCAGAGGGGCAGCAGGAACAGAATGGTGTGGTATCCTGGCATCCTGGCATCCAGGCACAGAAAGTGTTTCTGGGGATAGATAGGGTGAGGAACTTTGCAAAATGCTGCAACAAGCCATGCATGCTGAGGACTGAGGTTGGATTTAGTGATGCGGAAGTAGCTCGTGAACCTTCAGTAGAACCATCTTGGTGAGTGATGGCTACAAAAACTTGATCAGGGGAGATTTAAGACTTTGAGAGGCAGGAAATTGGAAATAGGACGTGGAGACAACCCTTTGAAGGAGTCTGTAAAAGGAAGTTGAGAAATGCGGCAGTATCTGGAGAAGGATTGGGTGATGGAAGAAAGAGCTGCATGTTTTGAAGGTGACTTTAAAACTTTGACTTATTCCTCTCTCCACCCCATGATTACTCAGAAGCTGCTGGCAGGCTTTACCATTGGAAAGGGAATGCAAATGCAGACCAATCTATCATCCTAACCTACTATTCTCACTTAGGGAGGCAACACATTTGTGAGCACAATTATAGAAGTGCAAGATGACTGAGTGACATTTGTATACTTAAAGCAGTGGTTCTCAACCTGCTGGCCCTTTAAATACAGTTCCTCATGTTGTGACCCAACCATAAAATGATTGTCGTTGCTACTTCATAACTGTAATGTTGCTACTGTTAGGAATCGTCATGTAAATATCTGATATGCAGGATGGTCTTAGGCGACCCCCGTGAAAGGGTCGTTCGACCGCCAAAGGGTTCGAGACCCACAGGTTGAGAACCGCTGACTTAAAGGGTACACAGCACGCACATGGACATCTGCTCTATGTATATGGCCCTGATGCGGAAGAGTACAGATACAGTATTTTAATTGTGTGTCATGATGCTTTTTTGGCATTGTACTGGATTTGGGCTGGCTTGTTGATCCTAGAAAATACTGCTGACTGCAAATAATAGCTAACAATAGATTCATATTTGTGCTGCAGAGTGAAGTTGTAGACTGTTTTCATTAAGGTCTTATTGGCATGTTTAAGGACCCACCATGGGAGAGCACAGCCATGAGCTAGCACAGTGGTTGGCAAACTGCGGCTCGGCAAACCGCCGCTCGCGAGCCACATGCGGCTCTTTGGCCCCTTGAGTGTGGCTCTTCCACAAAATACCGACTTCTGCGCATGGGCCACGAAGTTTCAGTCGCACTGTACATGCGCGCCCGCACGTGGTATTTTGTGGAAGAGCCACACTCAAGGGGCCAAAGAGCCGCATGTGGCTCGCGAGCCGCGGTTTGCCGACCACGGAGCTAGCCTAAGAAGCCAGCCTTGAATTGATGCACAAACCTAATTAGAACATGGTCCTAAAATGAGAGAGTGGAGGATTTGAAAAGAAAATGATTTTCAGCCTAGAAGCAGAGCTGACTTGTTTTGTGTTCAGGAGGTTTTCATGTGAATGGGTTTTATAGTGAGATAAAGAAATTGAAGTAGCATAAAATGCATTGGAAAAGAGAAATGAGGCTCAGAGTACAGACAGTTCTTTAGAGGAGTTGTGTTATAAATGACAGGAAATAAAGAATGGAGTAGCTGGGTAAATACATGGAATAAATGAGATATTTGTAAAGGAGAGTTTTATAAGTTTAACCTATTCCTTTCCCCACTCATAATTTCTCAAAAATGAATAGGTGAATGCACTAGCAAATCAATATCCGTCCCTCTCCCCTAATAGCACCATGTTAGGACAGTAACTATGGCCCTTGCTTTTCCCTTTAATTTGAAAGGTTAAAATTGTCAACATTTGTTTCTCAAAATAGTAAATAAGAACACAGCTTTAAAATCCTTCATTTCAGCCTGGCCGGTGTGGCTCAGTGATTGAGTGCTGACCTATGAACCAGAAGGTCACAGGTAGATTCCCGGTCAGGGCACCCAGGTGTGGGCTCGATCTCCAATGGGGGGGGCGTGCAGGAGGTAGCCAAGCAATGATTCTCTCATCATTGATGTTTCTATCTCTCCCTCTCCCTTCCTCTCTGGAATACATTTAAAAACCTGCATTTCACAAATTTGTGACTTTTCCCATGATCATTTCTCAAATAAGAAGGGACACAACTGCTGGCTCCATTAGCTGGGACAGTGGCTGAGAGAAGGGATAGCCAACGTGGGGCTATCATCCAGGGACTGATGGATTCACTGGTTGATCGATTCACTTCAGAGGCTTGGATAACAGCAAATCACATGGACATGTTGTGAAGAGGACGGAGGCCCAGCGTTATAGACGTCCTGAAGCCACTTCATCTCTCCATGAGGAAAAACACAGCAGGATGCATCGGGAGGCGACCTGCCAAACATCTGCATTTAATTTGTCAGCAGCAGTGACCACCCAGGGGGCATCGGCTCCTTCCCAGGGAAACTCGATTACACCAGCATGAGGTACCTTCACTTCCCAGAGAAAAAATTAGACCTGTGGTCAAGCAGAAAAATCTGCTTCGGAAAGACTTTCCCTGCTTCAAGTTCAAGAAGGAGTTTGAGAGGAAAACTTTCTAAGCCCAGGCGTTCCCCCTCTCCTGTCACTGGAAAGTTCTGGAGTGGGCAGGGGAGGTAAGCTGTGTCCATTCTGGGGCAAGTCAGTCAGTCAGGAGTTCATGTGTTTTGTGCCCCGTCTGCTGAAGCCATTGTCATTTGAGACCAGAGTATAGTAATTGGGTGTGTTCCGGGAAGAACTCAGAACTAAAGGGTGTCCCAAAATTCACGCAAGAAGTAATTTTGATAGAAAACACAGGTTTATAATGAAAAATTGTACATTGTTTATTGATTCATAAAGTATCCAGTATAGGGTTGTGTATGGAATAGCACATCGGGTCAATGGCCTCCACGGTTTTGCTGGCACAGACGCAAAGCCATGGTCTTCATTGGTCTTCCTTGTCCCTGCTCCCGGGCCATCATTGGTACTTGGTAATGCTGATCAAATTGAAGGGATTGAAATCAAAGGGCAACAGATATTAGAATCTGATTCAATAAACCAAGTAAAATTAGGCTTTTATTTTTTGTTGTTGTTGTTAATGCTCATGCAAAATTCAAATCTTGCGTGAATTTTGGGACAGCCTTTATATCCCTTTAGGTCAGTGCTTCTCTGTCATACAGAAAAGCCATGATGGATTTGAATAGAGACCCAGGTGATATTCACAGTCCCTCAGGTGCCACTCACCAGCCCAGAAAGCGTGCCCTGTCCTCTGCTCCATTTAACCCTTTGTATCCAATTGTATTTCCTTTACATTGGCATCAGCACCTCCAGACTGTATTCCTTCTCTTCTTTGTGTAACAATATATTCTTTGCTCATCTTTGCCCACTTACACATTAGGTCCAATGCTGAGCCTAAATTCCTTGCCAGGATTTTGATTGAATTTACTTGCTTTAGTATTTTCTGTTTTTATAGCATTTCCTTCTATTAGACTCTAGCACCAGAAGGTAATGTCTTATTATTATTCCATTCCATTTTAATTAAATGGTCACCTGTCCACTGCCCTGCCTACACCATAGCCTTAAGGGTAGAATTCAAGGGCCTTGTCTCTTTCATCTTCAAGCCTTTTGTCATGCCTAACGTGTAGTAGCATTCAGTAAATGTACATTGACTTAATGAATGAATAGATAAATGAACAAATAAACGAAAAAAATGAATGAATTGGCAAAGCTTTCCACACCAGCCTGGTAGAGTTAAACTGTAGACCCCGACCCCAGGCTACCTTGGCTTTGAATCCTGGCGTCATCTCTTACTGGGTACCATGATCTCTCTTTGCTTTCGTTTCCTCATCTCTAAAATGGGTGGATAGTAATACCTACCTGTCCAGTGCTGTGAGAACTACTAGGAGTCATCAAGCAGGAAGAACTTCTCATGGCATGTATTAAGACTATATAAGGATTAACCGTTTTTGTATCTCTTCACTCCATGCCCCCCACTCTGTGTTGGAGCCACATCCACTCTCAGCACCAATGCTTGGGGGTGCCCTCCTGCCTCCTGGAATATGGTTGCCCTCTTCTTTCCTTATCATGTTCCACAACCTCTAGTTTAAAAAATGTCCTTGGCTTCCACAGTCTGTGTGAGCCGCCCCAACGTGGGCATGGACGGCTCCATATACATACTTCTGTCAGAATGCTTATATTATTTTGTAACCAGCTATTGTCTGCCCTTCCCACAAAAATGTGAGCTCCTGTAGGGTGGGGTCATTTTCTTTCATCTGTGGATCCCTAGTGGGGCCCATGGGCAATATTGGACCTCCCCAAATGTTGGACATGGAGGAGTGTCTGGACCACAATGACACTTCTGGGTAAGAATCTATCCCTGTGTTTGACTCTGACTACGTTTTGAGGTATTAAGTGGATAAAACACTAAAGCAGCTTTCCTCCAGGAGTAACTAGAAGATTCAAAAGACTGAAAGCTGAAAGATAATATGTGAATTACGAGGATCCGAAAGAATGCGAAAGCTAGCCAGCAACTTATCAAATTCCAAGTGCAGTAAATTAAATAAAACCAGAGGCTACTGAGGAGAGAGACAGTTTTGAAAGTGATATGGTTTGGTTGGTGGAAGGAGACAGTAGCCCAGGCTGCACTGTGCTGGTAAACTTTTAGCAAGCTTTTCAACCTTCAAAACTCCTCTCAGACTCAGGGAGATGTTATCAGGTATGGTCGATTATCAGAATCCCCATTCTCAGAGCAGAAAAGAAACATTAAAGATGTCCATCATGGGTACAGAGAAAAAACATCTTGTGCTCTAGGGTTAGGTACGTACGTTTGGAAGCCAGGATATCTGAATTTCTTTAATATCAGTATTTATTTTCTTGGTGCCTTTGGCCAAATTTTAAAGTCTTTGGTTCATTTCTCACCAGAATATTTTGGTTTTGGCCATAAAGAGTACATTGTTTAGTGATGTTTTTGCAGTAATTAAGGTGAAGGAGTATTTTTTATCACTGTTAAGGTTGTTTATTTAAATAGAGTCAATATCACAAAGCAGGTAAGACTGAGGGCTGCAGAGCTGGATAGCCTCAGTTCACATGCCAGCTCTAAGGACCTTGGACGAGGCTCTGACTCTCCAAGCTGCAGAGTTTTAACTATAAAACTCACTAGGCCATCATTGGGGTTGTGGTGAGGTGAACAGACAACAATGATGTACATTTACCTTCATTGATGTGCACTGGGCCAAAGGGACCAGACAGCCTGTGATGGTCTCTATCAGGGGCCTGTGCATCTTGACTCTCCAGAAACATAACGTGGTCAACACATAGGCAATACTTCCCCATACAGGTTTAGCCGGTGTGTCTCTTAATTAATGGTAGGGAGGCTGGTCTCAGCTGAAAGATCCACCGACATAGAGTAGGTAGAGTATAACATGATCATTCTCAACCGTGGCTTTCTAGTAGAAGCTACTCAGAGCTTTGAACCAACACCAGTGTCTGAGCTCCACCCTAGATCAATTAAGTCAGAATCTTTTGCAGTGGACACCTGGGCTTCAGTATATGTGTATAGGTCCCCAGGTTCTTAGAATGTGTAGCAAAGGTTGAAAGGAATTGTGACGATTGCTTGATGTTCAGTTTGTAACAATGAAATTGGGGGTCACCACAACATGAGGAACTGTATGAAAGGGTCGCGGCATGAGGAAGGTTGAGAACCACTGGATTAGGAGATCTAGTGGAGTGTCTGCAAAATGGGACACGTTCATCGGCAATGGGGATTTTCAGCAATCTCAGCAGCAGGCTAGCAGGAGATTGCAGGAATGTTCTTCCCTGAGTTCATGGGGAGCAAGAGCCACTCTGAGGCACCGAAAGGAATGAAGAGAATACATTCCTAAGGAGGCTGAGCTCGTTCCAATTGCTGAGCTACAGATCAAGCCCAAGAGCTGAGCCAGGAGGCCACAGGTGAGGTGGCATACTGGGAAAAATAGAAGAAATCCAGTTATAAGAACAGGGGGCAAGATCAGAGCCAAAATGGCAGCCAAGTAAGTAGGAAAGGATATTCTAGATATTCAACCAGAATTCTTTAAACCCTCCTAACAAAGATAAAGGTTGGTTCTAGAAACTAGCACAGGATTGAACCTTCAGTTATGAAGAACAATATTTGTAGGAACCTTGAGGGCTCAGCCACGGGAGAGAATGAAGCTACTGAGATTCCTGCAGACAAGGTAAACATTCATATGTCATGAAGAATGGGACCACCCACGGAGATGACTCTGGCACATTCATTGTACTGACTTCCTGGGATCCGGGCTGGTTTGTGAGAGAATAGACGTAGGGACCAGAGCAGCAGTGCAGTGAAAATGTTCAGTGGTTTGAACTGCTTTTTGCAATTGGAAGTACGTTGTTTGAAAATTATCCAAGTTACAGTCTGGCCTTAACATATTTTGGCTGATTGATACGGATAATATTTGCAGAGCTATTCATTCCTTTATTAAAAATATTCACTGGACAACTATATACAAAGCTAATATGGAAAGATGTTCAAGTGTAAAGATATTTATATCTGTGTTGTAACATCAATTATTTGCATAAAAAAGTGTATTTGCTTTGTGGAAAGTCTCAAGAAACCATGAAAAATTAAGTGTTGAAACAGCCAGTGTAATCCAAGATCATCAGAATTGAATGTAATGAGAATATACAGTAAATGAGAGGCTTTTAAATGGGTAACTTTATTCATTTTTATTGAGGATCCCTATAGGGAAAAGCAAAGATTCTAGCATATTTTTTCCCAAGAAATATGGGAAACTGGCAGCATTAAGTCTGAATTTGTTCTCCAAAGAAACCAGCAGGCCAATGTTTCTCTAACTCACATCACTGTTGTTATGGATGACCAAATTTGGCATTGTTATTCTGGAAACACATCTTGTGAGAAATTATAATCCAAAAACCAGGAGAAATTTGGAAATAAAATCTCCAGATTTAAATGAAAGCTGAAAGTCCACTCTTTTAGCCCACTTTTCCTCACTCTTGCTGGCCATGTGTCATGAAGAAGAAAAAAGAATGGTGAAATTGTGTTAGGTCAATGCACAGATTTGCAATCTAACATATTTAAATTTTTAAAAGCTGAATGAAATAAATTGAGAACATTCTTCCACTTAACAGTGGAGATATGAAAATATTTTATGAGTTTTCAGAAAAGCTACTCTTCTAGTGTCAAGGCAAAGGCTAATCTTATTAATGCAGTGGTTCTCAACCTTCCTAATGCCGCGACCCTTTCATACAGTTCCTCATGTTGTGGTGACCCCCAATTTCATTGGTACAAATTGAACATAATGAAAGCACAGTGATTCATCAATATGTAAAACAATATGTAATTATATATGTGTTTTCCGATGGCCTTAGGCGACCCCTGTGAAAGGGTCGTTCGACCCCCAAAGGGGTCGCGACCCACAGGTTGAGAACCACTGCATTAATGGGTTTCAGGCTGTCTGTCTCTATGGTCTTCTCCAGATCAGGTTAAAAAAAAAACACCGGCATGCCATTGTCATGTCCTGGCTTTAGCATAAAGCTGCCTTGGGAACTGTGGATATATGTGGGTTATGATGATTGCCTTCAGTGTCTCAATGGTATTACCAAATGTTATGCCCAAACCGATGGCCTAATGTTGTATTCTGAAAGGCAAGCCTGATTTACTGCCGTGTCTGAGACTTTTATTGGAACAGGATACTGTGTTTTCTTTCCAATGACTGCACGAGAACTATACGCGCTCTCAGAATTAGCCCAAGACACCTATAAAGCTACTTTCAAGTGTTTATAAGATTGGAATCAAAACATGAGATCATAAGTCTTTTGCTGCAAATATCATTATTTGTTTAAATGTCCTTTTCTGTCTTGTGACAATATCAGGAAACTGCTCCTATGCATTCACTAGTAGCACAACTGAATAAAATGAAAAACAAACAGGCTCATGTCTGCCTGAATTAGGTATCTGTGTGGGTTTAACTTAGTGGGAAGGCTGGGAAAAGGAAAAAGAAAACTCCCAAGTCTTTATCTCACACTGATTTACCTTAAGTTAGACGAGATTTAATGATTTTCTCTCAATATTCATTGGACACCTACCACATGCAAAGATAGAATAACAGGACATCAAGAGCTAAGACACTACCTGTTCTCAGGGGGCTCCCACAATTGAGTGCGGAGTGAAGTACCCTCATTACTTTGGAACAAAGCATAAAATTGGAGACATGTGTCACTAAACAGGGGCTGACCACAGCTGTCATGTGACTATACAGAGATGACATCTTCCCCAAGCAGCACCTATGAATGGCTTGGCCCTGCCATAGGCACTGACAGGACAAGTGCGCTTGGCTCCAACAAAACTGGTACCCCAAACAGATCTACTCTCTCGGCCTATCTAATTCCTATTCATCTCTCATATTTCAAAATCACCATAAATTCCTTCGGGACTCTCCCCTGACCTCATAGCACTCTGTATTTCTTGTATCACAGTGCGTATCATGCTTTAATCACGAGTGCTTGCTTAATTATTTGATTCTCCTAATAAAGTATTAGCTCCATGAGGACAGAGACTTCATCAGTCTTGCTTACCATGGTCTGGTACAGAGCCTCCATATGATAAGTACCAAGTAAATAATTGAGTAAACCTATAACCTCTGCTAATTACATAGAAAGCTTCCTGTTAAAGCTGTCATGAACAGTTGAGGAGTTTGTGCACTGTACAACTCCTGGGGGCACGCTATTCACTTCAAAGCCTTTGTGAATGGTTCTCCCTGGAGTTGAGCAGTGTGTAACCAGCACAGTTTTACATGATGCTTTTTCCTCCCATCTGCTATGTATTGCACCCAAATTTTTCTTTGTTGAGTTAGTTGAAACATAGACTTTTAGTGTCTAATAAAAGCCAGAAATTGCATTTTAGCCTGCATGTCCAATGAAACTCAATAAAAATTCCTTGGAACAACTGCATATGACTTACAAATTTAACATTTGCATGGCCCTTCATAAGGATTAAGGTCTTGGAATCTAGTATAGCAGGAAATTGTTTGTCATTAAAGAAGGTATTCTGGTGGTGGTGAGGGAAATGTTCAAACAAAGGAAATTAAGACAGCCTTGAGTGAATCAACATTCTTGTTCTTTACTTGCTTTATCCTGTTAAGAACAAGCAATCCCCTTCATCTCAAATTTTTTAAAAATAAATTTAAAGACAAAGAAAGAAAAGATGGGCACGAAGAAGAAAGAAAGAGAGAAAGAGAGAAAGGGAAGGGAAAGAGAAAGGAAAGGAGGAAGGGGCAGAGGGAGGGAGGAAGGGAGGAAAGGAAAGATAAAGAAATAAGAGATGAGTTTGCAATATCCCAGAATAGATGAATAAAAAAGAAATTCAGGATGAGAATGAAGAAGTTAGAATGCTAATACTTACGTGCTTTTCATTGTGCGATGTTATCTAGGTCAACTAATGCCGATTTCCCTGATTTTTCTCAGACACAGGAGCAGAGACCATCTCCTTGGCCACATCATCAGCCATTGATGTTAAAGCCATTATCACCAACGGATGAGCCAGGAGATAGCTACTGACAGTACGGGCTCAGAATGTTCTTCCCTGGCTAAGACTCGGCGTTTTTGTCATCTGGTAAGTGCAGCATCTTGAGGTAATATTTGCCAGCTGCTCTCAGCTTTATAAATCGTACTCCCCAGGAGGGCTTTCCTGTATTTCAAAGTTGTTCTGTCTGTTTAAAAAACAAGTGTGCTCTTCCCTGAAGACTACTGATTTCCCTATATTCATTAGTAGCTTGATAAGTGTAATAGATGACTTATCTGTCCACAAAGGATTGGCTATATTGTCTTTTGCTTGGCGTAAGGCCTGTGAATAGTTCTGGTGACTTCAGGACTTGGTTTCCCTATTAATTCCACTCAGATCTCACTAACTCCTGAGCTCATTTTCCTACTTAAGGATTTGAACCAGTGGTTCTCAACCTTCTGGCCCTTTAAATACAGTTCCTCATGTTGTGACCCAACCATAAAATTATTTTCGTTGCTACTTCATAACTGTAATGTTGCTACTGTTATGAATCGTCATGTAAATATCTGATGTGCAGGATGGTCTTAGGCAACCCCTGTGAAAGGGTCGTTAGACCGCCAAAGGGCTCGCGACCCACAGGTTGAGAACCGCTGCCCTAAAGCATGCTCCTGCTTCAGTCAATAGTCTTTTTTTGTTTTGCTAATCCTCACCCGAGGATATTTTTCCGACCACAAAATACCAGCTCTTCCACAAAATACCGACTTCTGCGCATGGGCCACGAAGTTTCAATCGCACTGTACGTGAGAGCCCGCACGTGGTATTTTGTGGAAGAGCCACACTGAAGGGGCCAAAGAGCTGCATGTGGCTCGCGAGCCGCGGTTTGCCGACCACGGGACTAGAGCATTTGTATTTTTAACAAGGCACAGCAGTACTGGTGACCTATATCTTAGTTTATACCTCTCTCACATTGCCTGTTTTTCTCATTGCATCATAGTTGTGTCCTGGTCTTACATATTTTGAAAAATATGTCCCTGGACCACAGGAACTAGATTTTATGCATCTTTAGTCACGAAGTGGTGCCCAGGGCAGTGTTCTGACCCGTGCTGTTCAATATGGTAACCACATGTGGCTACTGAACAGTTGAAATGTGGATTGTGTGACTGAGGCAATGGATTTCTTATTTTATTTTGTTTTAATTGATTTTCATTGAATTAGCCTCTCTTGGCTACCAGCTTCCTTATTGGACAGAGCTGCTCTAGAGAATAAGTAGATAGTCGTCCGTGCTGAGATGGTGAGCATTTTCACTCTTCTCTCCTTTTTCTTCCCCAACATAGTGTCTGGCATATTATTTGCTTATTTATTACTAGAGGCCCAGTGCATGAAATTCATGCACGGGTTGGGTCCCTAGGTCTGGCTGGTGATCAGGGCCGATCAGGTTATCCACCTCAACCTCCCCGCCTCCTCCTTCCCTCGCTTCCTCAGTGCCCCACTGCTGCTGCTGGTCTCCCACCATGTTCCACGCCACCCCCTGGTGGTCAGCGCACATCATAGCAAGCGATCCAACTCCTGGTCTCACAGTTGAACTCCTGAGGGGACACTTTGCATATTAGCCTTTTATATATATAGATTTGTTGTTTGTTAGCCTGAACTGAAAAAATTTTCAGTCATTTTTATTCATTTCCTTAGCTCTTTGTTTATTTTTTTGTTTGTGTTTTTGGTGTATTTATCTTTTTTTACCCCATTTAAAAACTTAGTTTCCATCCAGCATCTTAGGTCTGTCCCATTGGTCCTGTTGGTGATCCTCATGGACAAAATAAAATCTGATCTAAGATACAAAACTTTCCATCTCCCTAAACTTGATAGGGTTAAAAAAATAAACCTCCTTGGGAAGGAATCAGCAAATACTCACTGAAGGTTCTGGATGATTTCTCTTTTTTTCTAATGAAGGCTTTGATTTCACATCTTAAGATCACATATGGATTGGCCAAACATTTCAAGTGTCACTTCCTCTACCCTTGGCCAAACCTGAGGCTTAACACCCTTGCTAATTCAACTCTCCCACAAAGTACGTTGTCATGCCAAGAGAGGTACAGCGATGGGCCCATCTGATTAAAAACCCAACCATGTAGTTAAAAATGTCAGGCTGTTAAAATGTAGAATTAAATGAAGCAAGTAATCCAGTGATTTCCTAGCCAGGAGGACCAGATGCACACACCTGGGCCCCGGCTGGAGATGCTGACAGCGCCGCTCAGTTGTAATCCTTTCCAGCTGAGTCCTCTGGTAATGGACTGTGTTGGACGGTCTTTAGTTTGGATGGTTCACTTGAATGGCATCAAGAAGAAGAAGGTCGCCTGGGTCTCGATTTTCAGGGATGTTTAATAAACACCATCTCCTCCTTCCAAATATGACTTAAGTGCTTTGTGGGGAGGGGCATTTTCAATAGTAGGGGCAGTGGTTCTCAAACTTGAGTGTGCCATGGAGGGCTTGTGAAACACAGATGTTGCACCTTTCCCCCAGAGCAGTGGTCGACAAACTGCGGCTCGCGAGCCACATGCGGCTCTTTGGCCCCTTGAGTGTGGCTCTTCCACAAAATACCGACTTCCGTGCATGGGCCACGAAGTTTCCATCGCACTGTACGTGCACGCCCGCACGTGGTATTTTGTGGTATTTTGTGGTATTTTGTGGAAGAGTCACACTCAAGGGGCCAAAGAGCCGCATGTGGCTCTCGAGCCACAGTTTGCGGACCATGGGCCTAGAGCATAGAATTTGGGAGACTATTACATGACTAGGAGGGCTAAGGAGGCTCAGGACCACACCAGGCCTGTGAGCAGGGGTAAGGAATTTGGATTCTTTCTCATAGCCTCGAGCCAAACTTCCTATCTGCCATATCGTTCATCATCTTTTTCATTTTGGAAAATATTATCCCCCAGGGGAAAAAAGCAAAGATGAATTTTATTTCATTAAAATGGCCTGATAAACGTAGATCAAATAAGGACAACCAGTGCTGCAATCAAAATACAACTTTATCTCCCACACCCGCTAAAGAACTTTATTTGGAAGGGTTGAATGTCTCCTGCCCCAAGATAGAAAAGTTTCTGCTCATTCTTAGGTCACATGTAGTTCTTATGGTGATAGAGAGCCTCAGACAGTCTTGGTTCACAAACCGGTATCCAATCCAGGATATTAATGGAAACTCAGAATTGATTTAAAGGCAGCGCTTCATCACTTCCCCAGGCTTGAAGCCTCCAGTGGAGGAAGAGGGCATGGACTTGGATTCCTCCTCTTCCCCAAGCCCCCAGGATGTTGGCCAGAGGCAGTGGTTCTCAACCTTCTGGCCCTTTAAATACAGTTCCTCAGGTGGTGACCCAACCATAAAATTATTTTCGTTGCTACTTCATCACTGTCATGTTGCTACTGTGATGAATCGTCATGTAAATATCTGATCTGCAGGATGGTCTTAGGTGACCCCTGTGAAAGGGTCGTTCGACCGCCAAAGGGGTCACGACCCACAGGTTGAGAACCACTGGCCGGAGGGCTCAAGGATCTGGGCATAGGGAGGAGGAGGAAATGGAAGGGAGAAGGAATAGAGTTGGTCCCTTTGGAGCTGGCTTTGCTTTCTCCATGTCTGGCAGATGGTTCAAGCTGGTTCTTTATCATGTGGGCCTTTTTGGAATCCTTAGAGGACCTCTGAATGAACCCTCTGACCTTGACCCTCTTGAGCTAGTCAGGTGCTTCTCTCTTCTGTTTGGTCACTTATATTGTCTCCTTCCACCACCGCCATGTAGCAGATGCTCATAGCGTCTTTCACTATGTGCTGTTAGTCTAGCTCAGTGGTCAGCAAACTCATTAGTCAACAGAGCCAAATATCAACAGTACAACGATTGAAATTTCTTTTGAGAGCCAAATTTTTTAAACTTAAACTATATAGGTAGGTACATTGTTATTCACTTAACTAGGGTCCTCCTAAGCTGGCCTTTGCTAAAAACGTCCTCAATCTGATTGAGGTACGTTCGCTGAGGTCGACCCCTTCCAACTCTCCCATCCACACTCGTCTTGTACACTTGTTTCGTCCATCTCCTTTCGTTCATCCTCTCTGTATGTCCAAACCATCTCCACATACCTTTCTCCATCCTCGACACTACATCTTCTTTCACTGCACAACGTTCCCTAAAATTAACCTAATCAACTTTAAAGTTTTAAGTCAACTTTGCATTGTACGTGCACGCCAGCACGTGGTATTTTGTGGAAGAGCCATACTCAAGGGGCCAAAGAGCCACATGTGGCTCGCGAGCCGCGGTTTGCCGACCACTGGTCTAGCTGCTCTCCCTGCAGCTGGGAGGAGCACTGCACACATTCAGCCAGCATGCCACAGCTCAGTCTCAGCATCTCCTTGTTTGGCTTGGGGGCTCTCTCCAAAGCAGAGGGAGACCCTTGAGGCCTTGAACAGCCACTGCCCTGAAGGGTGGGAGGGATGTTCATGCTCCCAGGAGTGACCCTTATAAAATGGACAGTGAGCGTCAATAGATAAATTACTTTAGTTCCATTTCATTTGATGGGACATTTCTGATATATGTTCTATTGGGTCCCCAGATGACCTTGATTGGGCTTGAGCCCCAATGGCCCATACTGTTTACCCAATCAGTAACTCGTTCTTCTGTGGCTTTTTCTCCCTTGCCTCTCTCACTCTTCTCATTCCATCTCTTCTGCTTCAGATATCACCTCCCAAATTAAGTTCTACTCAAGCCATTACGTCAGACTCTGTTTTCAGGAAAACCTCAAAGTGAGATACCCTGGGTTTTTTCTAGCCAATAGGAAGGCTAATTAGGACCCCAAACCATACCACACTTATCTTTCCTGTGTTGCCTATATCTTGGCCAAAGCAATCATTAATACATCACTTGACCTGCAAAACTCTGGGAATGTGAACCATCCCAATAGGCCAACCCAGCTCAATGTCCACAGGCATGCCTTCGCTTTATTATCAGGTAATTATTTCTCCCCAATCCTTGTAATAAGAACTGAAGTCTTCTTCCACGGCAACATTGAACTAGAGAGGCTTCAGACTGGGGGTGCACCTGGCGCATTTTAAGATGGAGGTGAAGGTGAAATGCAGGCATGCATAAAAAAAATAAAAATAATTCTGCACCCCCACTTAGCCTGCTGCATCTGCATGGCTCCCAGAACATCTGGGCCAGGTTGAGAATCCATGGTATATGATTGGAGGATATCAAATGAAGAAGCCAGTGGGCTATCCAATTGCCTAGCGGTTCTCAACCTGTGGGTCGCGACCATCGGAAAACACATATAGCATATCAGATATTTACATTACGATTCATAACAGTAGTAACATTACATTTATGAAGTAGCAACGAAAAGAATTTTATGGTTGGGGGTCACCACAACATGAGGACCTGTATTAAGGGTCGCGGCATTAGGAAGTTTGAGAACCACTGCTTATAGGACACTCACTAGTTACCAAGACACAGAGCTGCTTCCCTGGCTCCACACAGAGCTTGCAGTCAGATTTCTAGCACTTCACTCAAGCACAGCAGCCTTGGGTCATAAGCCATTAAGGAATAGCTTCTAATGCGCACATACAAAAAGGAAATAAATTACATAAAAAGCAGGAAAATAATTTTAGAAGCTATAATTGTTATCCTCAGAGATTAGGAACATATTGAATCAAGCATGTACTGTGTATTATAAAAGAGGAAGAATCAGAAAGATACTCTTGGAAACTAAAAATATGAAAGTTCCTTCCCTATCCCCCTGCCTTCCAATCTTTTTAATAGAGTGGTTGGAAGAAATTTTCAAGTAAATCTCACTAGTAGTGACAAAAAGTGTCAAAGAGAAGCAATGTGAGAAAAAATAAGAAATTAGAATATTTATCTGGGAAGTCTTATAAATCTCACTGTTTGGCATTCTAGAAATTAAAATCAGAGAAAGCAGTTAGGAGAATATTTCAAAGATCTGTATCAATCAGGGAACACTGGCTGTTAGAACAAATATAAACTGCTAAACATCAGGAGCTTAATAAATTAAAGTACATTTCTGGCTCACATAACAGGTGAATGTTCCTAGTTACCCATCACCATGCTGCTTCTCTCCTCATGATTACTGAGGCACCCATGACACTTCTGTCTTGTGGCTCTACCATCCCAGCACCTTGGTATTATCTTCATCCATCTGACAAATGAAGGAAAAGAGCAAAGAACCATATATCCATTTCCTCATTGTCTTGACCTAGAGCAGCGGTTCTCAACCTGTAGATTGCGACCCCTTTGGGGGTCGAACGACCCTTTCACAGGGGTCGCCTAAGACCATCAGAAGACACATATATAATTCCATATTTTTTGGGGATTAATCACTATGCTTTCATTATGTTCAATTTGTAACCATGAAAACACATCCTGCATATCAGATATTTCCATGACAATTCATAATGGTAGCAACATTACAGTGATGAAGTAGCAACGAAAATAATTTTATGGTTGGGGGTCACCACAACATGAGGAACTGTATGAAAGGGTCGCGGCCTTAGGAAGGTTGAGAACCACTGACCTAGAGTAACATGTCACTTCTCCTAGCACAGTGATGGCGAACCTATGACACGCGTGTCAGAGGTGACACGCGAACTCATTTTTTTGGTTGATTTTTCTTTGTTAAATGGCATTTAAATATATAAAATAAATATCAAAAATATAAATCTTTGTTTTACTATGGTTGCAAATATCAAAAAATTTCTCTATGTGACACAGCACCAGAGTTAAGTTAGGGTTTTTCAAAATGGTGACATGCCGAGCTCAAAAGGTTCGCCATCACTGTCCTAACGTGTTGGAGAGAGAGCTTATCATCTTGCCTACCTCAATACAAAGAGGAGGCAGTATTCTGGAGGGGGAAAACAAAATTCCATATTCTGTCTGAGTCCATTTGGGATGCTATAACAAAAATACTATGCACTGGGTGCCTTATAAACAGCAGAAATGTGTTGCTTACAGTTTGGATGCTAGAAGTCCATAAGGGCACTAGCATGGTTGGATTCTGGTGGAAGCCCTCTTCCAGGTTGCAGACTGCCAACTTCTTGCTATGTCCTCACATGGCGAATGGGGCCAACAAGCTCTCTGGGGCCTCTTTTATAAGGACACTATCCTATTTATAAAGAGTCTACCATCATGACCTCATCCCTTCCCAAAGGACCCACCTCCTAATATCATCCCTTGGGGATTAGGATTTCAGTGTGTGAATTTTGAGGAGACACAAACATTCAGACCACAGCAAAGGGGAAAAAACATAATTCCAGTGGGAGTTTAGCTGTGTCTGCCACAAGATTCAAGAGAGATTTCTAGAACTCAAGCATGTGAATCTCCAGATTGAAACGGCCCAACAAGAGGTATAATTCAAAGAATAAAAGGACTCACATCACAGTACATCATTGTGAAATTATAGCACATAAATGATAAGAAGATACTAAAATATTCTAGGGAGAAAACTGAGATCCTATATGAAAGATCAGCAATGAAAACTATTTTGGACTTCAAAACTCTGGTTGCTGGAAGAAAATGGAGCAATGACTTCCAATATTCTGGGGAGAAATCATTTCCAACCTAGAATGCTATACTAGCCAAGCTATTCATTTAAAAGAAGAGCAAAACAGTGTCTCTGTTCATAGCAAGTTTGTGGAGCATGGGTCATACTACAGTGCACCAAGAAAGAAGTAAAATCCCGGAAACAGGAGATGTAACATAAGAAAAAGGAGAAGGTTCGTGGTAAAGATAAGTTTTAAGAAGACAACTGTTAGAATTCCAAGAGAGTAACTGGTCCTAATGGACCATAAAAATGGAGGGTACTAGGGAGGGTGTCAAAAAGGAAGAAATGATAACTTTTTGAACTGAGATTTGATGGCATGGAAATCTGTATAGCCGTGATATTATATGGCATTGGGAGAAGTATTCGTAGGTAAAAAGATAGCTAAGCAAAGGAAAACGAGACAGTTATTAGCACTAGAAAAAAAGTTTACAAGAAAGTTAGTTTAATCATAGTAAACATTTGACTTATATTTACCCAATAATACTGAATAACAATTTAATAGAAAGTTATCATCTCTATGTTTGGATGATGGGTTGAGGTAAAGGGGTGATATGAGAGAACTACATAATTATATAGTCAATGGCTAATAAATAGATGATGTCACTTAAAAAACTGGTTCTTATTATGAAACTAACTTAATCAGAGCTCATTGTGGATTTAGGGGCTTGTTATCATATATAAACTATTTCCCTCAAGTATTTCTAAAACATGTTTAACCCTTTGCGGTCCAGTTTTATTTTTGGAATTCAAACAGTCTGGTCCAAATTAATTGACGGGATTGAATGTTGAACCGGTTTGCGGTGTCTCAGCCTCGATGTTGGACCTGCTCCTAGCGCCTGTCGAGTCAGCCTCCACGTTGGACCGAAAAGGGTTAAGAAAGGTTTGAATTTTCCATCTTGATGGCCCACTCAGTTCATGCTTTGGTGCAGTTTCTGTGCCTAGCACATGGCAATGACATACCAAAACAATAAAAAGAAGGACACGTGATGAAAGTCACCATTTCTATGGGTCAGGAATATAACAGAAAAGTAAACTTGCAGACAGAGGTGAAGCAAGAGACCACTTGGAATCTGGATCTGCTAGCAGGTAGTTGGGCTTCTGCAAACGAAGGGAGACTGAAGTACCCCCTGATTCTCCATCTCTACTTGATGCACTAGGATCGGCTTATTGCTTAAAGCCAGGGATGCAGCAGGGAACCTCTCCCCTCGCTAATTAAAGGCTCAACAACTTTCTGCCACTCATTGCCTGGGGCCAACACCTCACAGTTGCCTGTGGGCCAAGCCAGTGTGAGAACTCAGGCAGAGTTGGTCAACTAGGGGCTTAAACAAATCACCCAATGGCTTGAGGCCCACGTCTGTGATAACTCTTGCTCACTTTAAAGGGCAGGGGCCCTGGTTTATATTTTGAAACTGGTTGTAAATTAGGGTCTAGGGCAGTGATGGCGAACCTATGACACACGTGTCAGAGGTGACACGCGAACTCATTTTTTTGGTTGATTTTTCTTTGTTAAATGGCATTTAAATATATAAAATAAATATCAAAAATATAAGTCTTTGTTTTACTATGGTTGCAAATATCAAAAAATTTCTCTATGTGACACGGCACCAGAGTTAAGTTAGGGTTTTTCAAAATGGTGACATGCCGAGCTCAAAAGGTTCGCCATCACTGGTCTAGGGTGTGGAGAAAAAAGCAACAAAATTACTAGAAAGAGAGGGAGAAAGAGAGAGAGAGAGAGAGAGAGAGAGAGAGAGAGAGAGAGAGAGAGAGAGATATCTCCCTCTCCAAATGAGCTTGCAAACCAAAATGCAAAAACAGGTGAAGAAATCTAATATAAGGAACATAGCCAAAAATATTGAAAATTAAATCATTATTTAAGTTCTTCCCACGTAAAATTAAATTCTAGAAAAAGCTGACAAATACTTTAAAATACATAAGTTTTGTTTCCAGGAAGATGGAGTAGACATACTGTTTCCTATTTCTCCAGCTAAGTCCCTGACTACAAATTATACTACAAAGCAACAAAAATCAAAACAGCATGGTATTGTTAGAAAAACAGACACACAGACCAATGGAACAGAATTGAGAGCCCGGAAATAAACTCACATGTATATGGGCAAATAATTTCCGACAAAGGAGCCAAAAACATAATAGAGAAAAGAAAGTCGCTTCAATAAATGGTGCTGGGAAAATTGGAAAGCCACATATGAAAGAATGAAATGAGACTACTATTTGTCACCATATGCAAATTGTATCTTTTAAAAAGAAAAAGATTACAAATTATTAATCTCACAGAAGTCAGAAAAGGGAAGCAAAAATAGTAGGAAAGAGAAACAAAAGTAAAAAAAAAAGAAGACAATGGCAATAAATATAACTTGTCAGTAAAACTAAATGCAAAAATTAATATACATATTAAACATGAAGATTATCAGATTAGATAAAATATAAAATATACCCATATGCTGTTCACAAAAGAAACACATAAAACAAAGTGACATAAATTTTTTAAATAAAGGGATATTTAAAAAGATATCCAGAGAAACACCAATTCACAAAAACAAAACCAGCCTACTAACATATTATAAAATAAAATATAATGTAAGAAAAAGTGTATTAAAAGGGAAAAAAAGATTAAAAATGGAAAGAGTAAGGAAAAAGTAAGTAGTGAGACTATTAAAGGTTTGGTATTGGTAAAACAAGTCTGTCTAGGAGTTGATTATATTAAAAAATCTAGAGGATTTCTGTATATTTTAAGTATTTTATTGACAAATTAAAAGGATTTTTAAAAGAAAGAAAATGATAGACTAAGAAGTACAATATTTAAAAGAGGTAGTGCAGTGAATAATTTACAAAGGACTAAGGACATGTTTTTGTTTCCTGGTTATCAAAAAACAAGGTGATCAAGCTTCATAGTAATTAGGCATACAGATTTATTAAGCTCTCATTCTCAGTTTTAATTGTCTGTAGAGAAATACAAACCTTTTAGAAGGACAAATCAGTTTTAGAATGCTCCAAATAAAATATTAGAATGTGGGAATATCAGAATGTGGGAAGATATTACAAAGGCTACTCTCTATATAATAAGGATATAAATATTCACATTGTACAAATATTAAATGTTTTGAGATATAATTTGTTTGACCCGGGAGTCAGATATATCAAGAATCACATTTCAAGGATAAATGTCAGAAAAGATATGGCAGGAAATTGTTTCTATGGATGATTATATTAGTAATACAGGTTTTTGAAAGAATGCTGATACTTCAGTCATATCTGTGCCCACTCCCCTAATCTACAGTTGTATGTCATGAAAGATACAACAAAGAGAGTTGTTCTTGTTGAGTTGTTTGTCACAAAGTTTTTATAACTTGTCATTTTCACATTTGAAACCTCACACATCATTAATCCTTGAATATTAATTTTGTGCAGGCTTGACTGCTTTACAAAGCTCCTGTCAGTGTTAACACAAACAAATATTGTCACTCTAAATGCCCTATTGGTAGCAGGAAGACTAAGTGAATTGAGGCAACGTCACTTGAATATGTAACCTAATAATTACAAAACAGAATTAGCAAGCATGGAACCATGTTGATAAGATAATGTGGAGTGAAAGAAAGCCATCGGGGGCAGAATTCTATACACTGAATGTTAATATACAAAATGCAATAATCATATTAAAAGAGAATAAATAAAGAACTGTAATTGGGCAGTAAGATTTTAAATTATTTTCTTCTCTTTTCCACAATTGTCCATATTCTTAAATAATTACATTTTATCCTTTTATAAATCTTATATAATTATATTTTTAAATAACTTAGAGTGATTTGAAAAACAGCGGAAAAATGCAAACTTTTGAAGCTGAAAAAAGTATGAAAGAAAGGAGAATGAACATAGCATTTAAAAAGAGGTTCACAATAGCACATTCAGCAGTAAAAAGAATGACGGGTTCAGGCCAAGGAACAAATCAAATACCAGTGCCCAGAAGAAAAACAATGCTTGAGAGTTAAGCACTTCAGATTTTTTTATTAGCTCTTAGTAAATAAAGGAAGATTAAAGGAAAGCATTCGAGACAGCCAAGATCTTCACTCCTCAACCTCCTCTTGTCTTGGCGGTAAGCATGAAGAAATTAAATAAAGACCATATGTTCTATTATTTTACCTGGTCAGCAGACTGTGGACTTTTGAGAGAAAAGAAAATAAGGACAATTTTCAAGAGCATTCAGGTGTTCCACTCAACTTGGGAGTTGAACTTTGCTTTCACTTAAAGTGGTCATTTAATGCAACCCAAAGTAGCCCGTCCTAGAACAGAATCAGGCACAGCCTGATTTCCCACAGGGCTTAAGAATTCTCTTCCTGACTGCCTGCAGCACGGCCTTGGCCTTTGTCTGTCTTCAAAGCATGTTCTGCATTTGTAGCTTTGACTTATCCCAATGTCCATTCAGCCATGGCAGTTGAATTCCTATGTGAAAAAGACTGAGGCCGATGAACGTGTAACGTTTCCGAAATAAAAAAATAGAAGTAGATTCAGAACAGGATTGTCTCAGTCACATCCATACTAAAGGTGGAGGGTAGTAACTTGTTCTTGAAAAGCCCTAATCGAGCTTTATGACAAATCTAGGTGAAATTAAAGTGAAAAATGAGTGCCTTGCCACCCCCTGCCCTGCGTAGAGCACCAGGAGATGGGCATCCAACTTCTCTCAGCCTGGACCTTAGCTTCCTGGACTTTTCCTTCTAAGTATGGGATCCAAGAGTGACAATGGAATTCAACTTGAACGCGTAACCACCAGCAGCACCCAGTCAAAAGTAACTTTTAATATTTGTCCCTTAATGACATCAAACTAACAATAAAATCTTCAAAAAAAGAGAGAAAGCTAACCAGATGACCTTCTGTCTGAGCATACTCCCAATTACTCTTCTCCTTATTAGCATGTGAGTTTCTCTCTTTTTTAAATAAATATATTTTATTGATTTTTTACAGAGAGGAAGGGAGAGGGATAGAGTGTTAGAAACATCAATGTGAGAGAAACATCGATCAGCTGCCTCCTGCACACTCCCTACTGGGGATGTGCCCGCAACCAAGGTACATGCCCTTGACCGGAATCGAACCTGGGACCTTTCAGTCCGCAGGCCGACGCTCTATCCACTGAGCCAAACCGGCCAGGGCTGTCTCTCTCTTTATAACTTCACTGGAATAAGGTGGGGGTCTTAGTTCCTGGGCAAATGGAAAATGTTCAGATCAGCTGTGGCATCAACTTTTATGATATCTAGTCAGTTTCCACAATTTGATTGGCTCCTTGAATTATTGTGGTTAAAATAATAAAAACTATGTTCATACAGACACAGTGTGTGTGTGTGTGTGGGGGGCTGGTGGAGTGGGCAAAAGGGGTGAAAATGGGGATGGAAAGAGACTTTGCGTGGGTGATGGGCACGCGACGCAGTGTGCGGATGATGTTCTATTGGGTTGTACACTTGAAACCTGTACCTCAAGAAATTCAATAAATAATAAAAAGATACTCAAATTCAGTAAAATATTCATGGATGAAGTAACATTTACACTTTAAAAATAGTATACTTAGCAGTTTGCATTTTGTTTCAATATTTTCCATCTTAAACACAACTGTAACTCCAAATGGTCACATGGCGTGACAGAAGGAAATCAAATTCTGCCTCTTCATCTTTACAGTCGCTGTGTTATCACTGTTTATATCAATTGTTTAAATGCGAGAATGTGCAGCGCTATAGGGGATGGGCAGCTTGAAGTATAGCCAATGCCAGCTCAGATGATTCTGAACCTAGATGATTTGGAACTTGCTGAGATACAAGCAAATCCATGTATCTGAGGGAGCCACTTTGTAACTGGGTACTGACTTCCACACAGAATACAGTGCTTATTAAAGGATAAAGTAATGTGCCCTGGCTGGTTTGGCTCAGTGGATAGAGCGCCGGCCTGTGGACTGAAGGGTCCCAGGTTCGATTCCGGTCAAGGGCATGTACCTTGGTTGCGGGCACATCCCCAGTTGGGGGCGTGCAGGAGGCAGCTGATCGATGTTTCTCTCTCATTGATGTTTCTAACTCTCTATCCTTCTCCCTTCCTCTCTGTAAAAAATCAATAAAATATATTTTAAAAAACCACTATAGGATCAGAATACAGATCAGATCAGCAGCTGCCAGGCTCTAGGGATAATGGGAAGAAGAAAACGATTTGGGCGGAAAATGAAGTTATAAAGTGAACTAAGTTACCTGTTCTGATAGTGAAAGAAAAGCAAACTTCCCTTTATGTTTCCTTATAATAGCAGATGACAAAAACCCCAAATTAATTGTCAAATTAATGTCATCCTGTAAAATCCTTTCTGAATTGTCAAAGCAAACGTAATTTCCATAGGCAAGGCAAGACTAACTCAAAGTAGTTTGTGAAAAGATTGAGGTGCCCAATGGGAAAGTTGAACGGAGGAATTTGTAGAACCTGAATTGTCAAGAGTATATTATAAACATTCAAATGTATTCAAGTTGACTGAATTGCTGAACCCTTCATATATGTTCTCTTTAGGGAGGGCTGGGAGTGCTGAATGGAAGCAGTTGCTCATTCTGTTTTCATAGTAGCTGGGCTGCAGCAGATGAACAGATACATATTATTACAGCAAGACCTTCATATTCTAGCACTTTCTAAAGTAAATACCTCCTCTTCTGTATAACACAAAGGTAGTATTTTCTGATGAACTTGTTGGTTAAAGGTAGTGAAACGGAAACAAAGGGTGTGCTTCAGGCGAAGTGTGAATAGGATCAGAGACCTTGTTCTCCAGTTGTCAAAGCATGATTATCTTTGACTGTGTCAAGACTCGGGGCATTGAGCTGCGAAACAGAAATCCCTTGGCATCCCCCATAAGGACATTCAACTGGTTAGGAAAAATGTTTAAAAGCACAGAATTTGCAAAGATCAGGAAACAAACTTCTGTGGAAGAGCCGATTTAAAATATGAGTTTGGTCCTGGCCAGTTTGGCTCAGTGGATAGAGCGTCAGCCTGCAGACTCAAGGGTTCCAGGTTCGATTCCAGTCAAGGGCATGTACCTTGGTTGCGGGCACATCCCCAGTGGGGGGTGTGCAGGAGGCAGCTGATCGATGTTTCTCTCTCATTGATGTTTCTAACTCTCTGTCCTTCTCCCTTCCTCTCTGTAAAAATTCAATAAAATATTAAAATATGAGTTTGGTTGGGTTGTTGAAAAAGGTGGCTGTGGCTCTGGCAGGTAGCTAAGTGGTTAGAGCATTGGCGGGTGAACCAAAGGGGTTGCAGATTTGATTCCCCATCAAGGGCACGTACCTGTGTTGTGAGTTTGGCCTAGACAGGGCATGTGCAGGAAGCAACCAATTGATGTGTCTCTCTCACATCGATGTTTCTCTCTCTCTCCCTCCCTCCCTCTCTCCCTCTCCCTCTCTCTTCCCTCCTCGCTCCCTTCCACTCTCTCTAAAATAATCAATGGAAAAATATCCTTGGGTGAGGATTAAGAACAACAACAAAAAGTGGCTTTGTTATGCCTTTTTAAAATCTTTTTTAAGTTTTAAATTTCTCCCATTCGAAAGATCTTCTCCTGGTCTCCTTTTCCCCTCCAACACCCAGCACCATATCTTTGCCCCTTTATACACATTGTCTCCACTTCACCCTCTCCAAACCTCTTCTTCACCCATTCTAATTATGCCATTGACATGCCTGTTGTCAAAGTCATGAATGATCTCAGTGTTTTCAAATTCAGTGGTCAGTCCTCTGTCCTTAATTTATCTCAAAGCACCATTCAATACAGTTGATCATTTACTCTTTGAGCTGCTAGGACACTACACTTGCCTGGTTTTTTCTTCTCCTCACTAGCTGATCCTTATCAGTCTCCTTCCTGGACACCCCAGTATCGGGGTGCCTAAGGACTCATCCCAGCGACTGTCCCTCTTCCCAGATGGTCTCACCCAGCACCATCATTGTAAATCCCAGCTCTTCACCGCTGGCTTCCTGAAGCAGAAAATAGCAAGTTGACTTATTAAACACTCATTCCAAACCCCTCTAGCTTGCCTTCTAATACTAGAGAGGCTGTAAAGCTAAAATTGGATGTTTTTCTTACAGCTAGAGACATGTGACGTAATTTCCTTGACTCAAGTGCACAGGTGTAAGATTGGGGTGTAGTCATGACTAGGAGAGAGAGGGTCACTTTCATGATGGCGGAGGTACCTGCTTTATCAGAAAGATCCCAAGTGTCCAGTCCCTCGTGTCCAGTCCCTTGTGTCAGATTTCCATTAGAACTTTCCATGGTGTGGTTGGACATTTGCCCTGGCTGCATTGCTTCTGACTACATAGCATCCGGGTCTTGTACTATTTCTGATGACATAGCATCCAGGTCTTGTACTATTTCTGACTACATAACATCTAGGTCTTGTACTATCTAATCTAGAAATTCTTGGAACTCTGTAACATACTTTTTCTCTTTAGACTGGCTAGAGTGGACTCTGTTGTCTGCAGTTAAGAACCCTGTGCAATACCACTCCTAACTCTCTTATTTCCAGCCAAGCACCTAACTTTAGATTCATATTTCCAAATGGTTACTTGACATCTATGCTTGGATATCTAACAGTTCTTCAATGTTACCATGTTTAAAAAATAAACATTTGTATATCCTCCCAAACTGGCTACTTCCCTAACTTCCTCAACTCAGTAATTTATGTCATAAAACTTCACGTCATGTCTGTTTTTGAGTCACTTCTTATACTGAATTCCTCTACAAATTATGTTGACTATCTTCACAACATATCCTAAATCTTACCTCTCCTCAGAGTCCCCACCCCTGACATCAGGGTTAGTGTAATCAATTCCTAAATGATATGCCTGCTTCTATCCTAGCCCCACCACAGTCTGTTCTCACCACAGTAGAGGGATCTTATAAGTCTTCTTTGATCCACATTGTGTTGTTTTCTCATCATGGTTTTTTATGTGATATTGTTCATAATATTACATAGCATCTATAAACTGGGCAGTAAATAATGAATGGTGCAAACCCAGTGCTCTGAAAGAACTCAAAAGAGAGTGTCATCATCCTTTGGTGTAGCCACCTAAGTCAAACAGATGCTCTGGTTTGGGGATTTGAGGGCAAATAGGGAGGTCACGAGCCAAGGCTAGGTGTGAGGTCACAGAATGGATCCCTAGCCTATTGCAGATGGCGGACTCTTGCTGGGGAGATGTTAGGAATGAGATTAGAGTGAGGGCTTCCTAGGCTAATCCATAAACTCTCTGAGGACAAGCATCATGCAAGGATCATGTCTAGTAGCACCTTGTGTCCAGCATCACTACTTAACATAGTAGTTGACAATGAAATGTATTAATGAATAATTCAAGAGACAGAAGAGGAATACCTATCTTGCTGGTTATAAAACAACTAGAGGCCCGGTGCATGAAATTCGTGCGGGGGGGCGGGGAGGGTGTCCCTTAGCCCACCCTGCACCCTCTCCAATCTGGGACCCCTCGAGGGATATTCGACTGCCCTCTCACAATCCAGGACTGCTGGCTCCCAACTGCTTGCCTGCCTGCCAGCCTGATCACTCCCTAACCACTCCCTGCCAGCCTGATCGACGCCTAACTGCTCCCCTGCTGGCCCGATTGCCCCTAACTGCCTGGTCCCCCCCAACTCCCCTCCCCTGCAGGCCTGATTCCTCCCAACTATCCTCCTCTGCAGGCCTGGTCGCCTCAACTGCCCTCCCCCTGCAGGCCATCTTATGGCAGCCATTTGGTGTCCACATGGGGGCGGCCATC
>NW_005871599.1:364423-416179 GCF_000147115.1 Myotis lucifugus | reverse complement strand
TTTTGTTTCCCAGGAGGCATTTGGTAATGTCTATTTGTGGTGTGTCACAACTGGGGTTGGAGAGAACTACTGGAATCTAGTGGGTAGAGGCCAAGGATGTTTCTAGATATTCTACAATGCACAGGACAGGTCCCACAACAAATAATTTTCTGGCCCCAAATGCTCATAGCACCAAGGAGGTTGAAAAACCCTGGTTATAAAATATCACTTCAGATAGAAGGAAGCAGTGACTTTGCCAACATGTTTAAGGAATTTGATAAGTAACAGGATAATTCAATGGCTTTGGCAAATGATTCTATTACACTAGTGAAAAACCTGGCATTGTCCTTCTACTGGTGAAGGTCTAAAAAGTCATTCTAAGTACCCAAAGGGGAACTTGGAAGAAAGCAAATGTAATTGTGAAAAGAGACAATACCCTGGGAAATCCTGCTTTGAGTACAGTCAACTAAGTAGAAACTTAGATCTTTAGGTTCTAGCGGTGACTAATTGAATCCATGAGAGGCTGTGCGTGGAGTCTCAAGTCCCATGGTACTTAAAATGGCATGTCTTCTAGAGTTGCCTTGAAAATGAAAGTATAGAATTCTTTGAAGGTGGAAGCAAAGCAGTGGGCCAGCATGGAAAAGTAAGCAAAAATGCTAATGTTTACTTTTTAGCTACCATGAAAGGCAAACATGTGGACTGCTACATTGCACTGTGGTTCAGTAAGAGAGATGGATATTCTCCAGGATGCCAAGTCACCTGCAGTCAGGATGGGGACATCCCCCATGATGATGACTCCGTGTTCTTAAATATCCTGCAAGTGATGGAATCCATTCCAGTGTAATGTACCCTCCTTTCAGGACTCTCCTGGGTTTTCAAAGTTTTCTTTATGTCAATGTTGCCCCCAGAAATAAAACTCACATACTTTGACTCAGATCACCCAATCAAGGCAAAGAAAAAAACAAAACAAAAAAAACAAACCCCCCAGAACACTTTTAAAAGGTTTGTTCGGTATACCAAAAGCAAGGGTTATAGAGAGGATTGGACTCTTCAAAACCTACGCATTTTTCAGACACAGATTTAAAAGTGCACCTTTGTTCCTGCCACATAAAAGAAAAGCAAACCTTTGTTTAATGGTTAACAATTTTTGGCAGCTACTACCTTTTAAACTGCTCCAGGGCCAAGATGACTATCTGGAGAGGCAAATTACAGATCACTTAGACAGGAGATTATGCCATGTTGACCCGCTCTGAAGTTTGATTTTAAACAGTGATTATATTCTTATTGTGCAGGCTACATTTGTTGAGCCTTGTTATCTGGACGAAATGGTAATAGAGCAAGCAAATACATTTGTGCAAACGTTGAAATAGAGCTCAAGGGCTGTAAGGAGCCATATAATACAGCACTACTGTTTGTACTGAAGAAAAGTCTTGTTACCATCAGAAATTTAAACTGAGATATTACTTTTAAAAAATTTAGTACAGCCCTAACCGGTTTGGCTCAGTGGATAGAGCGTTGGCCTGCGGACTCAAGGGTCCCAGGTTCGATTCCGGTCAAGGGCATGTACCTGGGTTGCGGGCACATCCCCAGTAGGGAGTGTGCAGGAGGCAGCTGATCGATGTTTCTCTCTCATGGATGTTTCTAACTCTCTATCCCTCTCCCTTCCTCTCTGTAAAAAACCAATAAAATATATTTTTTAAAAATTTAGTACATAACACACCAAATTGCTTATCATCAAATCTACATATTAATTTCTTGATTTTTGTATGACTCAGTTCTGAACTAAAATGGAACTCATTCCAAATAAATTCTGGTCTATGTCCTAAATAAAGTGAAAGTTAAAGCTGGCATGATTAAAAAAAAAGGCTTATTTGGGTTTTATTTAAAAAAAAACAACAACACAAAAAACACCTAGATAAAGAGCTTTACAGACAAGAAAAAGCTAAAGGAGTTCATCACCACCAAACCAGTATTATGTGAAATGCTGAAGGGTATCCTCTAAGAAGAGGAATAAAAAGGTAAAGATAAAAATTATGAACAACAAAGTGACAACAAATACCTATCTATCAACAAGTGAATCTAAAACTCAAGTGAATAAAAAATCTGAAGAACAGAATAAACTGGTGAATAGAATAGAATCAGGGGCATAGAAAGGGAGTGGACTGACAGTTCTGGGGTGGGGGGAGGGGGTGTGGGGGGTGCAGGAAGAGATTGGACAAAAATCTTACACCTATGGACGAGGACAATGGGGGGGGTAAGGGCAGAGGGTGGGGTGGGAACGGGGTGAAGGGGAGCTATGGGGGGAAAAAGAGGAACAACTGTAATAATCTGAACAATAAAGATTTTTAAAAAAAAACACCCAATTTTATTTGGCTGAAGCCCCTAATGTGAAATACATGCACTAATGTGAGAGCATACACACACATGTGCGCGCATGTGCGCGTGCACACACACACACACACACACACACACCTCTCGATAGGATGTTTTTGTTAATTCTGTTGTGCTAAGGCCTCCTATAAACAAGTCTTGTTTGGAACAATGCCAGGTGAGAGAATCAAGTCCTTCTTTCGGTGGCCAAAGAAAGGACTCCTTCTCATGGCCCACCTCTCTTTATTTGTCCTCTCCACCCTGCCCCAGGCTGGCAGTGCCAACCCATGTATTCATTGCAAACAGAATCCGTTGGCTGCACTATCTGATGGTGGCAGGCATCTTTTACGTGTTTTGATCTGTGGCTTAAATTATATGCCAATTCTGTATTCTTAATATCTGTCTTGTAATCCCAAATTGCTGCTTTGTAATAAAAATATAATTTGGAATCGCTAAATTATAACTTGTATAAAATCTGAACTAACTTCAAACTATTTCTGAACATTGAGTGGAACCTCAATCATTTGGAGAAAGTAGGACCTGGGATTTTTTAGCTTCCATTTCATGTCATAAGCAAATTACATTTAAATAAGACAGCCTATAAAAAGACACTTTTGAAGCAATTGAAGATATTTGAACATAGACTAAATATTAGAGAACATTAAGGAATTGTTGATTTTGTTATTTGTGATTACATTTTATTTTTAATCATTCAGGGGATTTATATTGAAATATTTAACAATGAAATGAAATAAAATATGAGATTTGCTTGAAAGAAATCCAGAAAAAGCATTTAAAAAAATGGTAGTGATATTTGATGAAATAAATTGGCAAAATGATGGTAATCATTGAAGCTGGGTGATGAATTTATGCAGATTTATTATATATTCTATTTCTGTGCAAGTTTTAAAAAATGCTAGAAAACAAACAACAATATTAGCAAAACAGGTTATTTGCTGGATAAAAAAAATACCTAAGATAATTTAGAACATAAAATCTTAAAGGGATCACAATGACATACCACTACACACTTTTAGGATGGATAAAAAACTAAAGAAACAAACAAAAAAATCTGACAATATCAAGTGTTGGAAAGGATGTTGAGCAACGAATGCAAAATGGTCAAGTCTTGGCCTGGCCAGTGTCGCTCAGTTGGTTGAGCATCATCCCATGCACCAAGAGGTCACTGGTTCAATTCCCAGTCAGGGCACTTGCCCAGTAGGGGGCATGCAGGAGGCAGCCAATTGATGTTTCTCTCTCATCGATGTTTCTCTCACTTTCTTCCTCTCCCTCTCCCTTCCTCTTTCTCTAAAATCAATTTTAAAAAATGTTCAGGTTTCCTTGAAAAGGGTTTTCCAGTTTCATATAAAGTTAAACAGAATTGTCATATGATGCAGTAATCCCACTCTTAGGTATTTACCTAAGAGAAATTAAAATTTATATTCAAACAAAAACCTTTGTGTGAATGTTTACAGTGGCTTTATTCATAATTACCAAAACCTAGAAACAATCCAAATATCCTACAACTGGTAATGGACAAACAGTGGTAGAATCATATAATGGAATACTATTCAGCAACAAAAGAAACAGACAATTGACACATTTGCTATCTTTGGTACAGTGCTAGATACCTTTCTGACTTTTGTTTTTCTTGGTTTCTAAGTGGACCATATCAAAAGAACATGTTCCTACAAAAGCAGGTACATGATTGCTCATTGCAGAATTATTCAAAAGGTACAAATAACGCAAATGTCCATCAACTGGATAGATGACAAAATGTGGTCTATCCAGACAATGGAACACTATTCCACTATAAAGAGGAATGAAGTGATTCATGTGATGATGTGGATGAACCTCAGAAACATTATGCTCAGTGAAAGGAGTGAATCACAAAAGACCATATATATTATGATTCCATTTATATGAAGTGTCCAAATTAGGCAAATCCATAGACAGAAAATAAATGAGTAGTTTCCAGGGTTTGGAGGAGGAGGGAATAGTGAGTGACTGCTAAAGAGTACAAGTTTTTTTTACTGGGACTCTGAAAATGCTTTGGGGTGATGATTGCCCAACTCTTTGAATATACTAAAAGCTACTGAACTGTTCACCTTAAAATGGTGAATTTTATGATGTGTAAATTATGTCTCAATTTAAATAAAAAGACTGAAGCTTCCCCCATAAAATAGGAACACTTTCTTTTGATACATATATTTTATAGGTCAAGTATCCATCAAGTTTTGGTCTTCAAGGTGACTTGCATCTATGCAGCTGATCATGGCCTTGTGTGTTGATTTTGTTCTACCCGTTGGAGTTCTGAATGTAATTTGCTCTCACTTTAATGAATTGCCATTAAGAATAGCAGTCATTTGCCACTTTTCATAAAAACATGAAATTATTGATTATCTTTTATGTATATAGATCACTTTTTGTGAACTGATCCTGATGTCTGGCATATAGCAAGGATTTAATGTTCATTAATATTTCCTGAATTAATTATTCTTTTGGATAAGAACAAGCTTTGTTTAGTTTTAAAAGGTTATCAAACTAAAAGAAGAAAGGTTATCAAACTTCCTTTCCTCAGTTATTCAATTCTTTCGTTGAAATAATTTTACCTGAATGTTCCTCAAATTTGGACTGAGTAGCCTTAATTAAAACTGAAAACTTTTCCTTAAAACTCTTTGCCAGTTGCATGCAGCTCTCTGTGAATTCCTTCCAGTTAAATATTCCATCACTCTTTTGTTCATTAAAAAAAATTAATTCCAGCAGCTCAGCTTTGTAAACAACTTTGCAATAAAAAACAAGTGTTCACATTCAATGAATGAAAACCATTTTAAACAGGAAATGAGCTTCAGGTTCCAAATTCAGTGCCTGTGTTCCACCCAGGAACGTGATTAGAAAAATATTGCTGTGGAGGTTGCAAAGCTTGTTCTCGAAATAATTAACTGAGGACTTTTCTGTTCCTTCAAATTTGAAAGAAATAATGGATCTTAAAATTCTTTTCTGTGGTTAAGGAAGGATTCCTATATTAGGTAGTATTCAGGTGAACATGAGAAGAGACAAATATTATCCTTTATTTGCTGGGATGAGAAAGATTTTGACATTGCTTCTGTCCACAGAATACCGTTTCAGGCAGCTGATGTGTGTGGGAGTCATAAACTTGAAATAAGAAAGCTTGGATTCTAATCCCACTTCTTTTGCTTTACTGCTGTGTGACCTTGGGACTTTATAAAATGAGGACAACACGGCTGAACTAGAAAAGTTGTTGTGAAGTATAATTGATGATAAATAGAGGAAACACATTGCATAGAGCAGCGGTTCTCAACCTGTGGGTCGCGACCCCTTTGGCGGTCGAACGACCCTTTCACAGGGGTCGCCTAAGACCATCCTGCATATCAGATATTTACATGACGATTCATAACAGTAGCAACATGACAGTTATGAAGTAGCAACGAAAATAATTTTCTGGTTGGGTCACAACATGAGGAACTGTATTTAAAGGGCCAGAAGGTTGAGAACCACTGGCATAGATAGAGCCTGATAACCCAAGATGTAATCAATCCAACTGAAATATTTATTGAGTTTCTATCACATGTGCAAACCACAATACAAGTGCTGATGACATCCTAAGGACAAGTACTTAATATGCCTACCCTCATGGAGTTTACAGTCTAGTGAGGGAATACTGCCAACTTCTTAGGCAAAGGGAACACAACTTTTCTTTCTTTCTTTTTCTTTTTTCTTTATTTTTGTTTCTTTTTGTGTGTGTGTGTTTATTCATCCATGTGAGTTGGTGCATGAAGTTTTATATGGTCATTTTCAAGGACACTACAAGTAAACAGGAATATTTTAAATAAATATTGTCAGTATTAGACAACCAAAGAGGCCTGATTAATAAAACCACTAAGTGACACTCTGAATTTCCTTAGGCTGGTCAGCGAGAAGGTGGAACCAATCAAGAGATTCTGTGGATTAATTATTTCACTCAGTGAGAATTACCCCCCAGGTGGGGAACCAGCACCGCTTGAAGGAGAGGTACCGCAACCCTGCCTTATTTTAGATGTTGCCTTTGTAACTTTTGGACATGTTAATTTCATCAGGCCCCCTTCCTATTTTATGTAAATGTTAGATTGTAACTCAAAGAGTTTCATAAATTTAACCACAAGTCCTAAAACCATTGAAGAATTATGTTGGCATCTTTCACATTTATTATTTTTTTCCTTTACAAAGAGAAATCTGGAAATTCACTTTCCTCTCACAGCCAAGGAATTAGAGTGGGAAGTTTTGATCTAGATCAAAGTAGCACTGCTGCTCTGACTCAGTTTTTATTAACTCAAACCTTTGAAGCATGAGGTTGACATTAGGTTGTTTCTGAAGCTCCTTCATTCCTCTTCTCCCGCATGTCTAGGTACTTACTAACATTCCTGTGTATGTTATGATTTTATGGAATCTCTCAATGTATATTATAAATAATGGTGTTCAGCTCCACAGCTCAGGAAATGATTGTGGCTGTGATATTTCCTCTAAAATCTTAGAACATTTTGATAATTCTCCATATACTTGAGAATACACATATTATTTTCCAAATCAGAGAAAAATACTGTTCCAATAATTGAGCTGATCTTTCGAAGTGAATGACCCACATGAAGGCTTCTCATATATACATCAAGAAAAGCCTCTGGGTATCTGGAAGTCCAAAAAAAGAAAATGAAATAGGCTCATTGCTTGAGCTGAAATGCTTTCTCACTCATGACTTACAGATTTGTAGTAAAATTGCATCTTGAAAATACTCTTTTGGTTCACATTATTGCTTACTTGAGGCAACTAATTGTTTTTTTGTACCTCAAGACCAATATGATGGCAAGCCTATGCCTTTTCTGTTGGAAATTCCAAGTTTTTAAATCAAAACCTTGGAGGAGAGTACTAAAATTGCTTAGTGGTGAATATTTTTCAGTGAAGCCATATCTTACAACCACATCTGCTGAACCGTAAGGTTTGTCGAGCTGTGGTCACCCTCCAGCTGCCCTGTGGCCTACTCAATTTATGCCCAAAGAATGCATGAATATAACGATCAGAATATTTATAGCGCTAAGATGCGAATAATTCTATAGTGTGTTTATTGGTTTGGGGATGTGAAACTTTTATTTTCTTCACAAGGTAAAAACAAATGGCTTATAAGTTTCTTACATGAAAAACAATTTGCTTAATATCTCAACTCCAATTTTACAAAATGGTAGATTAAGACATGGATCTAGGTATGTCTTACACCAATATTCAGTCTAATGAAATTTAAAACACTAAAATACCTTTTGATATTTTACTGAAATTGAATCTTTTACTTCAAATCAAATCTGCAAAGTACGACACAGGTTCGAAATTAAATTTCCAGGGAACTAATAAGATTATAAAATCTGAAAATGTTGCAAGTTTCCCCCCCTTTCATTCATCCTTGAGGTGAGAGGCCATGAATTTTGCCTATCCTGCATTATATTTGCATCTGTATCAAGTTCAAGGCTGTTAAAATTATAAAATATTGTAAAGCTACGTTAGCCAAGAATTTAAAAAAATGTTTTATGCTACTTGAGAATAAATACACAGAAATATCTCCATAGGAATTCCAGTTATAGAGAAGGGATTTCAAAGACTCAAGAAAAGCCCAGAGGGTGCAAGGAAAATAGAATTGATATCTCACTCCTAAAAGGATTAGTTTAACGTTTTCTATATATTCTAACTCTCCTAGAGAAAAATAATTTGAAGTTCTCCTCTAGTTCATCCTCCTCTATTTAGCCACCATTATGTTATAAAAGCTTACATTTCAGATGTATAATGTTTAAGAGAACATTAAATAAAACAACAGACCAAAGGTGAATCAAAGGATGGAGAGAATGTGTTTCCTTTATTTCAACTTACTGATATAATTTAAGCAAAGAACTTGGTTCAAATTACCCATATCATAAAATTCAAGTTAAGAGACCATTTCATAATAACAGTGGCTTATATTCAATTTGATTCAAAATATCTCAAGAAACCTCAACTTTTAAAACTTAACTTCCAAATAAAAGTATATGCTCTATCTAATTTGGGGGAATGTATTATAAACATAAGCAATTTAGTTAAATTCCAAAGTGATGTTTACCTCTGTATCAAGACATAGAGCAGTAACTAGAGGAATTCCAAAACCCTTCATTATCAAGAACCCCCAAAACGGTTGTGCCTTGTTTGAAGTGATTGTAGTTATTTTTGTCATCACCTGCCACTTGGGGATGATTTTTAAGTCAAGACAGGACCAACCAAGAAGTACTGAGTCTAGAGCCCAAAGGCAGTCTGGCTTCATGTGTCTCAGAACTGACAAGCCACTCTCCACAGGCCAATTGTGACTCATTGCGATCGAAATGCTGCCGTGCCCATTTCTCTACATACTGTCTGTCTGTGGCTGCATTCACACGATAGCTGCAGAACTGACTTGTCGAATAGAGGACATACGGCTCACAAGCCCCCAAATATTTCTTCTTTGGCCTTTCACAGAGAACAGTTCTGACGATCCCAGCTAATCTTTTCTATTTCCTGAGACCATCATGTTTGCCTGGTTCCCTTGTTTTCACACAGACTCCTTAGTGCCCGGTCCTAATCTCCTTGGCCTGTTGTGTTTTTTTCTGGAATTTTTTCACTGTCCCCGCTACCATGTGTCTGAACTCTGTTAGTAGTGACTTGTGTTTTGACCAAGCATCCAACTGCCACTAATCTGTTTAACTTTTCTGCCTATGCTCTCTGAACGCCAGAAATTCTTTTGCTCCAGGCTAGCATTTTCATCTTCTTCACATGGACGCCACCAGGAATGAGCTCTCTTCACATCGTCACCATCCTGCCCTGGCTCTAAGTTTAGGTTTAAACTCTAGGCTTTTCCATCTGGTGCATGTTTTGCTTGTCTTTAGGGTAGAAACCCATCATAGGATGGTGGTATAGCATCATGTTCTAAAGACGCAATCAACTATGCATGCTGTCCTATTGGTCTACCTAAAATTATGCAGCTTGATTTCTGTCCTTTCAATCTCTTGTCTTGAATGGGGGAGAAGCAACAAGTTTTCCTTACAGAATAATTCCAATTAATGAAAAGAGAAAGAATGATGGACATAGAATTTTTAAATAAAATAGTTCTAAATAGAAATTTAAAAACCACAGTGATAATTCTCTCAGACAGAATCTACCAATGAATGTTAAAATGAGGGGATAATAGTCTAAGACAGTGATGGCGAACCTATGACACGCGTGTCAGAGGTGACACTCAAACTCATATTTTTGGTTGAGTTTTCTTTGTTAAATGGCATTTAACACAGAAGAAGCCTGGGACTTCATGTTGGAGGTGCTGCCTTGCAGTTCCATCTCTAGCTCTGTCAGTAGATGAACCTGAGGTGTAGATTGGCATTTCCTCTCAGAGAACCAGCCCTCCAAATTTCTTAGATATTTCAAAAGTACAGATACCCTGCCCACCTTTGCAGATTCTGATTTAGTAGCTTTTGTTTAGGATTCTGGTATTTTCTTTATTATTATTATTATTTTAATCTTTATTGTTGAAAGTATTACATATATCTCCCTCCCCCCAATTGACCTCTTCCAGCCTGCCCCTGTCCCCAACCCCAGGCCTTCACCACCCTATTGTCTGTGTCCATGGATTATGCATGTGTGCATACAAGTTCACTGGTTGATCTCTTCCCATTCACCCACCCTCCTCTACC
The DNA here is from genome assembly GCF_000147115.1 of Myotis lucifugus. Taxonomy (NCBI): domain Eukaryota; kingdom Metazoa; phylum Chordata; class Mammalia; order Chiroptera; family Vespertilionidae; genus Myotis; species Myotis lucifugus. The sequence goes on along the minus strand of NW_005871599.1, from coordinate 406,100 downwards.
TTCCCTCTGAGGTTCAACAGTCTAAGAAGGTTTGTAATGTGTAGTCAAATTTGAATTTTCCAAAGGTGTTTGATCATAATCCTCACCAGGGAAGCATTTCAAAACACATGGGCTGGTAGAACCCAAGAATCACTATCTACCCCAAGTTCCATGGGTGATTAGTATGATCCCAAAGTTTGGGGAACACTGACCAAGAGACAAATTTGGAATGCCGGCTGAAACAATTGTGGACAATATGATACAAATGTAGATGTTGTTGTTTCAGTGTGTCCACCGATGACATGTTTAGAATAACACACTTCCGGAACAAGTGATGGCCTTTGCTGAAACAGAACTGCATTCATCTTTTGAAGAATTTGACTGTCCTGAGCATATGAAAGCAGGAGTGGCCTGTAGAAGGAGGGGTATAAGAAAAAGGAGACACCTTCCCAACCAGCAAAACCATCAGAATCAACCCTGGCAATCAGGGTGCTGACACTTCATAGCTATTGTTGCATGATACGCAGACCATCGGACTAGGAAAGGGATTGTGTTCTCATGAGATTGTGACCCCACTGTCCAGGGTAAAATCAGTAGATTTCAGGTAGTCCTTTGAATATAGAGTGTCTCAAAGTGCCTACATAGAGGGTTAGTTCCATCAGGTGGTCATAGTTCTGTGAAAGTGGTAATTTCATGGAAAGGGAGTTGTGGAGACAAGTGATCTGGGAAGACATGCCATGTTATATTTATGTCTTAGAGATCAATAGCACACATTAGCATATTTAAGGCTACGATAAATCCTGCATGCTTGGTTAGCATTGCTTAATCCAACAGTTTTCAAATTAACTTTGATATATAATTCTTTTTTAATAGGAGGACTTATTCACATCTGGAGACGTTGCTCCTTGGAGAAATATCGAGGACTATTGTTCTAAGGTATGAATATTGTGCTGACATCTAAGAGAATTATTTATGAGATTTAATACAGATGACAGGAACAGGCATTTACTCTATTCTATGAAGATGAAATAAAACAAAAAAGTAGGTACATGGAAAAAATGCACTTGTTTAATAACCAAGGAAAAAACAACCAGTGGAAATAATTACATAAAAAAGAAAGTAAATTTTCTGTTCCATATGTCTGTTTATATTGTGCAATTTAGGAAATCAAACAAGTTGCGGAGCCTTAATGTCTAAACCAAGCAGCAGGCATGATTAAATACTGCTGGTTACGCTCTATTCTGTTCAGTTGCTGTGGACACTACAAATGCATATGGGGCACAGAGCTTATAATAGATCTGTGATATTAATAGTGAATGTTTATAGAGTCCCTAATATGTGCTAGGGCAGTGATGGCAAACCTATGACACGCGTGTCAGAGGTGACACACGAACTCATTTTTTTGGTTGACTTTTCTTTGTTAAATGGCATTTAAATATATAAAATAAATATCAAAAATATAAATCTTTGTTTTACTATGGTTGCAAATATCAACAAATTTCTCTATGTGACACGGCACCAGAGTTAAGTTAGGGTTTTTCAAAATGCTGACACGCCGAGCTCAAAAGGTTTGCCATCACTGTGCTAGGGTCCAGTCTAGAGCTATACATATATTATCTTGCTTAGTTCCCACAACAGCCATCTAAGGCGAGTACTGAAATTGTATTCATATTTTCTGAGGTCTGGTTCAGGAACTTTTTGAAGTCACACTGATAGTAGTGAAGCTGACATCTAAGGCCTGAAGTTCCAGTCCAGAAACTCTAAGCTTGACCATTACGCTACATGGCCTCTAAACTGCATGCATAGGTCCTCGCCTACTAGGCATGCAGAAGAAAGGGTTACTGGGCTTCGGGGCTCATTTAAAAAGTTCCCACTCCCTGGGGCAGGGGTGGGCAACCTTTTTGTGAGTGCGTGCCAAAACCAGCAAAATCTCTGACTCAAAATTCTTCTGCATGCCAACCCTAATTTTTTGAGAACATGTTACGCCTACTTGATATCTCTGAAGGTGTACGTATGTGAAGAACCTTGAAGAAATAATAAAATTCATTCGAGCGACAAAAACACAGTATATGATGATGAAAAATACATTTATTTTTTAATGTATACATTTACACTGATAGTCTGACAGAAAACTTTATGACTCCGTTTGATATTATCAGTGGGACTTTTGCTGCTGCATCACGACAGAGATTTTAGATCAGGTTTATATTTCGTGACCTTCAGAGATATGCACGAGCTACTACTTTCATCCGTCAGGCTACTCCTATTATGAGACTTAACAAAATTCATCACTGAGAACAAAGATTCACAAGCGTATGTGGATGAAACCAAAACACTGGTCAGATCTAGGAAGGCAGGGAGAGTTAAGGCAGAGGCATAGAAATTGCTCTTCCCCTCTCTTGTCAATCCATGTCTATGGTCTTTAAGATAACTTGTTATGTAAACTTATTTATCTAAGATGCACCTACACTGAATTTATCTGAAAAATAAAAAAGTCGATATTAAGAAAAAAATTGTAAATGGAAGATTGTAAGAGAGGGTTTCGCGTGCCACAAAAGTTACTGGCGTGCCATGTTTGGCACGCGTGCCAGGGGTTGCCCACCCCTGCCCTAGGGCCTTACTTTAAAATCTTAACTTTGTTCAATTTAAAATATGTATTTTAAAATTTAGATTTTTATTTATTTGCCTTTATGAATATATAAGTATGCAGTGTGTATTATTTGGATTAATCAACATATATGTAATACATACAATTAATATATATCCAGTATATCCTATGTATTTGCTTTAATGTTCCTATCTCTTCAAGAAACCTCCAATCCCTCGCTTTTGTCGGGACTTTGTGTTTTGACAAAAAGCTTGGCCGAGTTCATTTTTACCATCCTCCTTCAGTGGCAGGCCGCATGTGAAATTTCAGTTCTGTTTGGACTCTGCACATGGGCGGATTTCATAGTCTGTCATTATTTCCAAGTGACATGGAATTAAAGGCCTTTCCTTGTGTTTGTTGGCAACTTTTGGCTCCTCCATCGTCCTGAGGTACTATCAGCATGAAGCGCCCCCACCGGGTTAGCAGGGGTTTTCGTCTAGCGTGCCAGCTAGTATTTCAGGCAAACCCTACTTGGTTGAGTTTGGTTTTCTCCTGTCTCTTAGGATATGTATTTACGCTTCTGTTGTTTCAGAATGCAGGCTTTCTTGTTTCATGGGATCCTTTCAAAATGTGAAGTTGACCATGAAGATGACAAAACACTCTTATTGAATTATCTTTTCTCATTTTGCCTTATTCCCTGCAGTGTCTTGGTGGGGGGCTAAGGCAAGATTTGCTACTGATGGGGTGCCAAGCTGTTCACCATCTCACGTCTGTTGAATGTACACATGGTGAGAGATCATGTTCAGGGCCAAGGGCGTCCTTGGGCCCGCCCCTTCCTTTCCAAATCCCTTCTAGGATGACTTTCCCATTTCCTGTCCTGCTGATAACACCCTTGGAAGGGATTTGAAGGCTGGAGTGTCTTTGATGTTTCCTTCTGGTCATGCCAAAGCCTCTCCAGGAGACGACAGGCTCTCTCCAGCCCGTGCAAATGGGTATTTAAGTGAGTGTGTCTGCCAAGCTGTTGAGTTTCTTTGCTCTCTTTGATGTCCATCTAGCATGGGGCCTTGTACGCCGCACCCAGTGCCTGGCATGGAGCAAGTCCTCTTTATCACTGGCTTGGTGTGGAAACCTACATAAAAATTATTTCTGGGATTCCCCCCTACACATCTCAATGTTATTTTCTTCTTCCCATTCCATCTCCTTCCCTCTCCCTTTGACCATGGCAAACAGACATTTGCCAGATGTGAAAGAATTTCAATAAATTGAAATAAAGCAAAGCCAAACAAACAAATAAGGAAAACCAAGAAGAAAGATGAGCATGGCTCCTTTAAATAACAGACTTCAGAGTTGGAATAAATGTGTCACTTTACTCATGTGATGAGAACCTATGATTTCAAGGCTTCAAATCTTCTGACAAGGCTTTGGACTCATCCAGTAAGCCCAGTTTAAATATGTTGTGTTCTTGTTCTTTCTGAGGTGTGAGAAGAGTATTTATGGAGGGGCTGATCCAAAAATGAGGTGTTAAGAAATCAGACAACTCCTTTCACACCTAGTGACACATCTGTGGAAGTCTACTGACAACTTGCACTACATTCATTTTATGTTATGCTTGCTAGTTGGTTTCCAAATGAAATTTTTTTCATGCAAGAGAAAGAAAACGTAAGGGGTGCAACTATGAAGGATGCTATGTTAAATTTAGAGTTTGGATAAGGCACAGATGTCATGAAAAATATACATGTATATACAGATGCTCCTTAACTTATGGTGGTGTTACATCCTAATAAACTGATCATAAGTTTAAAAGATTGTAAGTTGAAAATGCATTTAATACTACTCTGTGGAGTATCAGTTGTTGACTCTCATGATCGCATGGCTGATGGAGAGCTGTGGCTCGCCGAGGTTGCCCAGTATCACGAATGAGTGTTGTACTGTCTATTGGTAGCCCAGGAAAAGATCAAAATTCAAAATTGGAAGTGTGTTTTCTACTGAATACGTATTGTTTTCACACTATTATAAAGTCAAAAATGAGAAGTTGAATCATAAGTCAGGCACTGTCTGTACTTCAATTCCTAGACTTATAGACATCAGAGTGTTCCAGTGTAACTCCCTAGGAGGGAGTACAAAGAAGGATGTTGAGACATGGAGAGGTTTAAGGGACTTGAGTCCAAGGTCATTCACTGATTCATCTTTTCTCTCCAGACTTTCTCTAAACATTCTCTTCACTTTCCTCCTGACGGATGATTCTGGCTCCGCTCCTTCTGGGATTCTCCAACATTCTTCTTCCTTTTCAACTTGAATTATTCCAGTTGATGTCATTCTTTTGTATTTGGTGTTTCCCTCAAACAGTTTCAGCAGATGTTGCTCCTCTTACCTTTCCACATCTTTGAGTTTGTGACAAGCTTGCCTATTTCTGCTGTCTTGCTTATCTGTGGTGATATCTAAAATGAATGACTTGACAATGGTAGATTATTAAAACTAGTCTAGTGTTGGCAGACTTTAGCCCTGGTATTATTACCCAGGGGACCAGTCCAGCTATATAGAGCCATAAGATTAACAGCATCTTGTTGCTTCCAATGATAATAAATAATGCAAGGAGAGAGGCAATGTTTAGCTGAATAAGGGTAGAAATATTAGTTCTGTTGGCTCTTTATTAACTATGAAATGGGGAGGATCAGAGGCACAGATAATCCAGATACCAAATTTGAATGTGAGCTTTTTGACATTTCAAACATTCACACTTCAACCCTAGCCAGTTTGGTTCAGTGGATAGAGCATCGGCCTGTGGACCAAAGGGTCCCAGGTTCAATTCCGGTCAAGGGCATGTACCTTGGTCGCAGGCTCCTCCCCAGCCTGGGCCCTGGTCGGGGTGTGTGCAGGAGGCAACCAATCTGTGTGTTTCTCTCACATCGATGTTTCTCTGTGTCTTTCCCTCTCTCTTCCACTCTCTCTAAAAGATCAATGGGAAAATATCCTCGGGTGAGGATTAACAGAAAGAAAACAAACAAACAAAATCCTAAACATTCACTTCAGTCACCAGGGATGTTTAAACACTAGACTGAACCACTGGGCAGTTTGTCCAGATTCCTTCTCCTGAAATCCTCCCTTCAAACCTCATTTGCTGAAAAGGGTTATATCCCATTCTCTACCGCTTCTTGTAACCCAAACTGTCTGGTTGGAAATATGTATTTTCAGGTTCAACCTGTCTTCCAAGCATAAGAGAGAAAATCATCATTAGATGTATCAGCTCAGTCCTTGTGCTACACTGTGCTCCCTCCTGCTGGGGAGCTCAGAGCTCAGAAAGTTCTGCTGAAGGAATGTTCAACATAGAGCAGTGATGGCGAACCTATGACACGTGTGTCAGAGGTGACACGCGAACTCATTTTTTGGTTGATTTTTCTTTGTTAAATGGCATTTAAATGTATAAAATAAATATCGAAAATATAAGTCTTTGTTTTACTATGGTTGCAAATATCAAAAAATTTCTATATGTGACACGGCACCAGAGTTAAGTTAGGGTTTTTCAAAATGCTGACACGCCAAGCTCAAAAGGTTCGCCATCACTGACATAGAGTGTGGCCTCTGTTCTTTTGTGATTATGGCCGATTATGTTTTCAAAAGGCAATAAATAAATACATAGGTAAATACAAATATATTATATAAATTTATAAAATTTCATATGTATGTATTTATTTAAAAGAAAATCTTCCTTCTAAAGGAAAAGAAGGATTTGTCTATTATATAAATTATAGAAAATAAGAAAGAGTTGCCCTAGCCGGTTTTTCTCAGTGGTTAGAGCATCAGCCAGCAGACTAAAGGGTGGTGGGTTCAATTCTGGTCAAGGGCACGTACCTCAGTTGCAGGCTCTATCCTCAGCCCCAAGTGGAGGCATGTACAAGAGGAACTGATTGATGTGTCTCTCTCACATTGATGTTTCTCTCTCTGTCTCTCTCCCTCCCTTCCACTCTCTAAAAAAACAATGGAAAAAATATCCTCGGATAAGGATTAACAACAAAAACACAAACAAATAAACAAAAAGAAAAGAGTTAAGGAAACCATCGGACCAAATGTCCAAACAACAAAGAATGTTACCCTTAATACACAGCTTTTTAAATTTGTATGACTATTTATGGAAGTTTTACAATATTCCTTGCACTGTCTTAGATATACTAGTATCTAAAAAAGTAAATATAAGATATTATATTTGCAAACAAAGGCCTTACTATTTAAAAAAAACAAAAATTTTGCACTGGGCACCCAGATGGCATTAAAAAAAAAGTTAAATGAAAGAATATGCATTCAATTTATGTTGCTCATAAGAGATGGAGGCAAAAAAGGGTTCATTTTCACTTAATGCCAGAACCAATATAAATTTAGAAATATTTGCTCATGAGAAATAGCTCAGAGCTTTCTTAGCAATATGCCCAGTCAGCAAAACTTTAATTTACCATCCTATTGTTGCCTAGAATATAATAATAGCAAATAGAGACCAAGAGAAACCAAAGGAGAATTAGGCAAACAGTAGGGCCATGATTCGTTTTAGAAATGGACTGACACTCAACCATGCCTAACGTGGATTACAAAATATTAGATTAAATTATAGTCTCTTTTGAACCCCAAATAGGGTCATTCAGAACATGGTCAGAAGACAAATTGGAAGACCAACCAAGCCTGCCTTGCAGGTACTTGGTAACACTGGGATTAAATTGCTGTCATACCCTGAATGCTTCAGCCTAGTATTAAATAGAACTATAAACACTCAAGGTTCTTAAACACAAATGGTCTAAGCTTAAACATTGTTTTCTATACAGAGATTTTAGATGATATTACATTACATGTCATGGTGCAACAGACAGCCCCTCCTCTACCCACAAACGTTTGCTGGTTCTTTTGTTGTATGGGTTGGTCCTCCCAGACTTCCTAATATTCAGCTGCTGCCTGGGGGCTTGTCTAGCTTTTGTGTAAACAGTCTGTGGTTGACAACAGAAAGCACTACTTTTCCCTTGAGCTCGGGCAGTTTGAATGGCTGTGTTCCCCAGCCCATGACACTAACCCAGGAAATGTTGGGAGGTGATGAACTCAAACTGAAGACCAATGACTCTGCTATTGCATCAGGTTGTCCCTGGTTTTGCTTGGTACGTAAGAATGTGGTAGAAGACGCCCGGCTGGTGTGGCCCAGTGGTTGAGTGTTGACCCATGAACCAAGAGGTAGTTAGTTTGATTCTCGATCAGGGCACATGCCCGGGTTGGGAGCTAAATCCTTGGTAGGGAGCATGCAGGAGGCAGCCAATCGATGATGTTTCTCTTTCATCAATGTTTCTTTTTTTTTAATATTCATGGATTTATTCATCAGTGTTTCTATCTCTCTATCCCTCTCCCTTCCTCTCTCTCTGAAATTCAATGAAAACATATTTATCTTTTAAAAAAGAATGTAGGAGAAGATTACAGGCATTGGAATCCTGTCAATTTGCATAACAGCCTTACCTGTGTAGAATGTGAATTGGACATACTGTGTGCTCAAGCGTGAATGGACTTCTAAGTGTGAGGATTCACAGAACATAATGTATATAGATGGGTCCCCCGTTATCTCTCCTGTCTGACCTGCTGTCTTGTGTGGGTGTAAAGGCACCCTATTAGCCACAGTTTGAAAGGTGGGCTTTTCTGCTGCTTGTATGTCTGAAATGGAAGATAGAAAGCTAAAAAGACATTTGAGATTGCAAGTAAACCCTAAGCTCTAGAAACTCCTTGTTACAGACAGGAAGGGACATGTGCTCATTGTTTTCACGCAGCTAAAAAACAGAAGTTCAACTGAAGTTTAAATGTAATTTAACCCAAATTCCTATGACAACTCATAACAGGTTCATTAAATTCACCCAGGTGCTTAAATGCACTAATGGGCATATTTTTTGTAGTTCTGTTTATTACACTCCAGAAAAACAGCAACTATAGAAGATGTATGCATATTTGAGGGGAGGGCTGGCTAACATTTCTTGAATATTTAACAGGTGCAAGATCAGTGGTTCTGAAAAACAAATTCTAAATAAAATTTTAGCAAATAAAATCCAACAATATATTAAAAGGATAATACATCATGATCATGTGGGATTAAGCCCAGGAATATAGGTTGGCGTAAAATGTGGAAATAAATAACATAATACACTATATTAGCAAATGGTAAAAGAAATAAAAACTATGTGATAATCTTTTGGGGGTTTTTTGTTTGTTTGTTTGTTTTTAAATTTTGTTTTATTGCTTAAAGTATTACAAAGAATATTACATATGTCTCCTTTGTTTTGTACAGAAAAATCATTTGTCAAAATCCACCATTCATTTCTGACCTAAACCTCTCAACAAATAGGAATCGAAGGGATCTTCCTCAAACTGACAACCGGCATCTATGACAGAAATATAGCTAACCTCACACTTACAGTGTAAGACTGAAAGCTTTCTAAAATCAGAAGCAAGATCAGGATGTCTATTTTTATCAACTACTTAACACTATAATGGAGATTCTAGACAGAAAAAATTAGTTAAGGAAAAATAAAGATTGGGAAGGAGAAAGTGAAACTCTATGTTTGCAGATGACATGATGGCCTAAGTAGGAAATCTGATGGATCTATTAAAAAGCCATATGGGATATAAAACTGAAAGCAACAAATGAGCAAACAAGAAAAACCAATAAAACCTTATAGACACAGACAACTGGATGCTGGTTACCAGAGGGAAGGGGGCTGGGGTAGTATTAAAGAGTAAAGGAGGTCAAATATATGGTGACAGAAGATTTGACTTTGGGTGGTGGGCACACCATGCAGAATATAGATGATGTCCATGTAATTATACACCTGAAACATATACAATTTTATTAACCAATGTCACCCAAATAAATTTAATTAAAAATAAGTAAGTTGCTGGAGCTAGCAAGTAAGTTTAGCAAAGTTATAAGATTAAAAGTTAAATATTGCCCTAACCAGTTTGGCTCAGTGGATAGAGCATTGGTCTGCGGACTCAAGGATCCCGGGTTCGATTCCGGTCAAGGGCATGTACCTTGGTTGCGGGCACATCCCCAGTGGGGAGTGTGCAGGATGCAGCTGATCAATGTTTCTCTCTCATTGATGTTTCTAACTCTCTATCCCTCTCCCTTCCTCTCTGTAAAAAATCAATAAAATATATTAAAAAAATAAAATAAAATAAAAGTTAAATATTTTAAAATAACTATACTTCTATATACTGGCATGGAACAATAGGAAATTGAAATTAAAATATCATTTATAATAGCACAAAAGCGTGAAATGCTTAGGGATAAATTAGATAAAATATGTAAAGGAGATGCATGGTTAAAATTATAAAACATTCCTGTGAGAAATTAAGTAATCACCTACATAAATTGTCAGATATGCCTGTTCAAAAGTCAGAAAACTCAATATTGTTAAGATGTCATTTCCCTTAAAATTGTTGATAAATTCAATGCAATCCTAATCAAAACCCCAGCAGGCTTTTTATATATACAGACAAACAGATTCTAACATTTATATGGAAAAACAAAGACCTTAAAATAACCAAAACAACCTTTAAACAGTAGAACATTACCAAATTTCAAGAATTATTGTTAAGCTACTGTAATCACGATAGTGTGGTACTGACATAAAAATAGACAAATATATTCATGAAATAGAGAATCCAGTGATAGACCTACATATATGTGGACAACTGAATTTTGACATAGATGCAAAATAATTCAGTAGAGAAAGCATAGTCTTCTCAAAAAATGCTAATGGGACAATTGGATGTTCATATACTAAAGAAAAATGAACTTTGATCTATATTTCATACCATATACACTCTCTGTTTGATCTATGATCAATATGTAAAGCTTAAAACTATAAAGTGTCTATAACAAGACATAAGAAAAACTTTTTGTGTTGGGTTAGGCAAAGGCTGCTTAGATATAATACCAAAATTTGATCTACAAAAGAACACACTGATAATTGGATTTCACCAAATTTTTTTAAAAAGTCTGCTCTTTGAAAGTCACTTAACAGAATCAAAATAGAGAATAAAAAAGTAAGTACAGACTGAGAGAAAATATTTGCAAAGAATATAAAGGACTTATGTTCAGAATATCTTAACAACTCTAAAACTTAATAAGAAAATTAGCCACCCAATAAAATATTAGCAAAATTGTTGATAAGTAGGATGCTCTTCTCCAGGCCTAATTTCAGAGACCCATGATCCTTCTATGGTGTGGGTTTGCCATCTTCAACAACTGTTGAAAAGGAGGAAAGAGCATGGAGGGTCCATAAATTGGGGATTTGATGAGCCAGGGCTGGTGTAGTGTGGTGTATCTTACTCCTGTTCACATTTCATTGGCCACAACTCAGTCATGTGATCACATAGAATTGCCCAAGGAAAGAGGGAGATGGATGTAGCAAATAACTGCTTAATCTCTTTCACATTCTGCTTCATTAGAATTAGCAATTATCACTAGATGCCTCAAGGTGGTTTATGGCAAATAATAGAATTTTCTACAGTAAATCCTAAATGTATAAAATCAGTACCACAGCCCTAGCTGGTTTGGCTCAATAGATAGAGCATCGGCCTGTGGACTGAAGGGTCCTGGGTTTGATTCCAGTCAAGGGCACATGCCTGGGTTGCAGGGCTCGATCCCAAGTAGGGGGCGTGCAGGAGGCAGCTGATCAATGATTCTCTCTCATCATTGATGTTTCTCTCTCTCTCACTCTCTCCATTCCTCTCTGAAATCAATACAAACATATTTTAATAAAATAAAATCAGTACTACAGTATCATTGGTTTGACCCAATGTAGCTCTTTTTCCCTTCCTTTTTTTCTCATGACTTCATTGGGATAAACCAATATTTTTTCTGGTTGGATAGAATTATGGAGATATCTCTTTTTTTCATCTGTAAATATGATAATTCTGGTTGTTTGTCCTTAATCATGTGTAGTATACATAGTAGGGTTCAGGGGAAAATGTGATTTTTCACCATGAGCTAACAGTTTCTTTTAGGAAGAGCAATAATACACCACTTGAGCTGTGGCCGTTGATGTCCCAATAAAGTAGTCTGTAAGAAGGGAAGAATTTAGGAGGCATAGCAAATATTGGATGCAGGGTGGAGATTAAAGAAATGAGGCAAGGCTGGCAATGTGAAAGATGTGGCAAGAGATTGGAACCTATGGAAAACGAGTTTATGGGAAATTCTAGGATAAGGGTATGGGTATGAGCAAAATATTTAAGGACAAGGATGCTAAAGACTCAGTTTTATATCATTTGTCTCCAACCTTCAACAAAAAACTGCCATACACAGAACCTTGTGTCATTGGTACTTTGACTGGCATCTAACATAGGCTATAAGAACTATGTATTCATTTAGGCCCTCCAAGAAGCAGATACAGAGATGGAGAAAATATCAATGGAAGATAAGGGGGAGAGAGACCAGGAGAGCCTATAATCATCTAATACCTGTGAGGTGAAATGAGGAAGGAAGGGCCCGGTTGGTGTGGCTCAGGGGTTGAGCATCGACCTATGAACCAAGAGGTCACGGTTCGATTCCTGGTCAGGGCACATGCCCGGGTTGCAGGCTAGATCCCCAGTGTGGAGCATGCAGGAGGCAGATGATCAATGATTTGTTCTCATCATTGATGTTTCTCTCTCCCGTGCCCCCTCCCTGAAAACAATAAAAATGTATTTTTTTAAAAAAAAGAAGGAAGGAAGATGGGGGCAGAAGCTTCCTAGCCTGCAGTGCAGCTCTGAGACCACAGTGGCCTGGCTGATGGAAGCCCCTGAGCAAAGCTTGCCCGTTAGAGAATCCAAAGGATTGAGTCCCTTTCATGCTCGGTCTTTGGCTGGGAGCAGCCCTGAAACAGTGTAGCCTTGGCCTGAAGGCCATGGCAGATAAGTAGGCACAGCAGCTGGCGGCTCTCTGCTAGCCACACTCTTGGCAGCAGAGTCTCTTGAAGGGAGAGCTAAATGGTGCAACCCCCGGCCACCGAAGAGGATACGCTCAGAAGGGTGAAGTGGCCCAAACACTGAAGTCATTCACCAGAAGCAGGAATTGGAGTCAGAAACAAATCAGAGAAATCCAAGCTCCACCCCCCAGAGGCTCTCTACTGCCGTAGGGAGGGAGAGGCAACCAATGTAATGAGAATCCAGAGGGAGAGCATGGCTGGGCCGGCATCTGTTTCACCCTGACTCTTCCATAGAATGGAATGGGGGAAGTTCAGTAAGTTCCCCTTGATCCTCATCCGAGCACACTGTCTAGTGGTGCCAGCAACTCAAAAGTAGATGGAAAAGCTCTCAACCAAAACACTTCCTACAAAACGGTCAACTGTGAAGGAGAAATAAGAGGTGTCTAGTTGTTTTAAAAGTAGTTAATATTTGGCCCTAACTGGTTTGGCTCAATGGATGGATCGTCGGCCTGCGGACTCAAGGGTCCCAGGTTCGATTCCGGTCAAGGGCACGTACCTTAGTTGCAGGCACATCCCCAGTGGGGAGTGTGCAGGAGCCAGCTGATCGATGTTTCCCTCTCATCGATGTTTCTAACTCTCTATCCCTCTCCCTTCCTCTCTGTAAGAAGTCAATAAAATATATTTTTAAAAAGTAGTTAGTATTTCATCTGTGAAGGTAAATATGTCATTTTCAGAGATCTATGCTTCACACCAGATGCATTTAAATATGGTCCCCAATTCTGGGCAGAGCTGAGTGGGGGTGCCAGGGGCAGATTCAGGTATAGCTTTTTAGAAAGTTGCCACTAGGACATAAAATGGGCATTTCATTATCTTCGATAACTCAGTGTTCATAATGATAAAAGAAACTCCTTTCTAAATCGCTTGCTAAATGTAATTGCATTTTCACCCAGAACATCACCGTCCCTCTTCCCCTCGTAGCAGAACACTAAGTGGATGTGCATCTTAGACCCGACATTTCTCTTAGGGAGGCTTGGTTTTTGTTATTGGATGTGTTTGTAGAATATATTGTGTTTATATCCATATCCTGAATACTCTGGAGAATTTAAACTACCCAAAGTACTCATTTTATACTTTTTAAAAAATGAAGGTTTTATTGTGGTTTCAGAATTGTTGCTTCCATTTAGACAACTGTGAGCATTTCCAGGGATGATCTCAGTTCTGGGCACATGAAGGACAGTCATGTGTTCCAATATCAAACCCAGATGGGTGCAATTTGTAACACCCAGGACAGGTTGCCCTGCTCTAGGCTGACCAACTCGCCATGGTTTCCCAGGACTTTGCCGGGCACTGAAAGCCTCACATCTTGGGAACCTCCCCAATTCTGAGTAAAGGGAGTGATTAGCCACTCTACCTTGCTCCCACCCTCAAACAAAAAAGAAAGTGCCATCAGCAGGGTGGTCATTCTTGGCCGACAAATTACATTCCTATTCACTTCCAAACGTGGTGAAAAAGCAGGATCCCTATAGAGCAGTGGTTCTCAACCTTCCTAATGCCGTGACCCTTTCATACAGTTCCTCATGTTGTGGTGACCCCCAATTTCATTCTGACAAATTGAACATAATGAAAGCATAGTGATTCATCACAAAACAATATGTAATTATAGATGTGTTTTCAGATGGTCTTAGGCGACCCCTGTGAAAGGGTCGTTCGACCCCCAAAGGGTCGCGACCCACAGGTTGAGAACCACTGCTATAGATACTTTTGATTGCTGTAACAGTGCTTCAAACATTTAAGAGTAATATCGATATAGAATATCTAGTAGATTTATTTGTAGTTATTGATTTATCAGAATATGTTCTTAAAATTAAATGCTGACGGAATGGAAACAATTGTGTTTTCAACAATCTGTACATATATTTACTGTTTGTCCTCTCTTTTGAGTTTGATTTTATTCAGCTTCTAACTCCTTGGAGTTGCCCTAAATGAAGAAATCAAATTAACAGTAAACTGAACCATGCATACAATTCTTGCTCTTTTTCAACTTCAGTCTGTGTGTGTGTGTGTGTGTGTGTGTGTGTGTGTGTGAGAGAGAGAGAGAGAGAATGTACATATACATAGATGTATATATTTCATGGCATATCTTGCAAATCAATATATCATAAGGGAGAAAAATGTAAAAAGTGGTGATTTATTCCTCAAAACAAATTCCATTCCTCAAAACAAATTCCATTCCATTTCAGTTCACAGTGTGACCAAGCCACTTGGGAATTTCCAGATGCAGAAGAGGTAAAAATGCCAACTTTATGAAAATGTAAGCCAAGGCAGAATCACAGTCTCAAATGGAAATGGCATTGAGGAAAAGACTGATTTTCTTTGGCATGTACTGTAAAATTCTAATTTCATGTAGTTTAAAAACATGAAACTCCCACCCTTATATAGTCATCGAGGGAAAGACAAGCCTACACCAAGCAGGTTCTTCCATTTTTATGTGAATAATACTTTACATTGTCGATAACATTTTAGGGCCCAATTGATAATGGCATTGGAAAGGTCCACAAACTAAATCAAATTATTTTAGTAGAGCTCATCAAAAGGGAGATACAGTTTGATCTTGGATGTACCACACATCTATACCTATCTAAAAGATGAAGTTAAGCCCTGGCCGGGTTGGCTCAGTGGATAGAGCATCAGCCTGCGGACTGAAGGGTCCCAGGTTCGATTCCAGCCGAGGGCACATGCCAGGGTTACGGGCTCGATCCCCAGTGGGGGGTGTGCAGGAGGCAGCCGATCAATGATTCGCTCTCATCATTGTTGTTTCTATCTCTCTTTCCTTCTCCCTTCCTCTCTTAAATCAATAAAGAAATATATTTGAAAAATAAATAAATAAAAGATGAAGTTAATATTTCATCTTTTGAGAAGCCACATTTTTAGAAAAGATGGGAAGTATGACTGCAACCTTTCCAAAAACCAAAGAAAGCCAGGTTTTTCCCCAGGGCTTTAGGTATGATTTCTCTTAGAAATATGGCCCACATATCTGTTTATAACCTACAGATGAAGGCATAGGGGAGCCGTATTTTCACAATGATTAAAAGTGTGCATATTTAAGAAAGCCAATCTTCATATAGCCTGATGACCTAAATAGGGTACATGACAATGGGCTGAGATAGTGTATACTCTGTATATTTAAAGTGCTTTGATGCATAGTCAAAAGACCATGAGATTTGGAGTCAGGTAGACCTGGGTTCAAATTTTAGTACAATTTATGTATATGAAGTATATTAAAGGCAGGTAAGTGAATGTAGAAAGCCCCTGGATCATAGAACGAGTAAGGAGCAAAACTAGCATTTGAATATAGGACATCTCACTTCAAAATATGTTACATAGCCCTAACTGGTTTGGCTCAGTGGATAGAGCATTGGCCTGCGGACTGAAGGGTCCCGGGTTCAATTCCGGTCAAGGGCGTGTACCTTGGTTGCGGGCACATCCCCAGTGGGGAGTGTGCAGGAGGCAGCTGATCGATGTTTCTAACTCTCTATCCCTCTCCCCTCCTCTCTGTAAAAAATCAATAAAAAATATATTTAAAAAAATATGTTACACAAACATTAAAAATTTATGACTAGCGTAGAAGCTACCATACACAAAGTCGAGAGCCAAATGACAGATATGGCAGACAAAGGGCTGGTTTTGTTATGATATAAAGAGTTTTTATGAGTCCATACTCTAAAGACATATACAGGCAAGTCACAGAAAGGACAATGTATAGCTTTTAAGCAAATGAAGTTCCAACTTCAGTCCTCATTAAGTAAATGTATATTAAAACAACAAAATACTAAAGATTTAAACCGTGCCATATGTTGGGAGAAATGTGGGGAAACAGGCGTTCTCTTTCACTAGGACCATCATTTGGGGAGTCCCCTTTGGTAGAGCTTAAATGAATGATAAGAATGTGAAGAATGTTACCCTGCAAATAATAGAATACCTAGGGCACAATGACGTACCTAAGTCCAGGTTTACTTTTCTTGCATAATTCGAAGTTTGGAAGTAGGTGGCTGCTGGTTTGGGGGTTTGGAGTTGCCATTGTCTGCTATGGTTCTCTTGGCCTTCCCTTCACGGTGGGTGGCAAGATGTCTAACACAGCACCAGGAACCATGTCTGCAATCAGGTCAGTAAGGAGTGAGGAGGAAGGGAGGGCGTAGTATTGGCATATCTGTCCCTTTAGTAGGTAAATGAAAGCTTGCCTAGACAGGTTCTGGCAGACTTTGATTTATACCCTACTGCAGTGGTTCTCAACCTTCTGGCCCTTTAAATACAGTTCCTCATGTTGTGACCCAACCATAAAATTATTTTCGTTGCGACTTCATCACTGTCATGTTGCTACTGTTAGGAATCGTCATGTAAATATCTGATATGCAGGATGGTCTTAGGTGACCCCTGTGAAGGGTCGTTCGACCGCCAAAGGGGTCTCGACCCACAGGTTGAGAACCGCTGCTCTACTGGCTGGAACTGTGATATATTGAATACAAAGAGCTGCAAGGAAAGTGTTAGCCTAATGATGCAAAGCAAGGGAGAAGGAAGGCAGGACAGTTGATGGTTCCGTCTGCTACACATTTGGAGAACAATATTTATCAAAACATATCTCCCAACTGACCATATCAAGTATTGGCAAGGATGTGACTCAACTGAAACTGTCATACACCATCTTTTTAAGAAAAATCGTTATTGTTAAAAGTATTACATATGTTCCCCTTTCCCCCATTGCTCTCTCCCTCTCCCCTCCCCACCCAGGTGTCATACACCATCTTGAGTATAAAATGGCATACCACTTTGCAAAACCATTTGGCAGTTTTGTAAAAGTTAAACATACAACCCTAGGTGTTTTCCCAACAGAAATGGATACCTGTGCCCAGCAGAGACATTGGAAAGAATATCCAAAGCAGCACTATTCATTATCATCCCAAACTAGAAGCGACTCAAATGTTTATCAAAGATGAATAAATAAAATGTAGTATGTTCACACAATGGAACACTGCTCAACAATGAAAAATAAAGAACTGTTGATACAGAAAACAACATAAATGAATTTCAAAAACATCCTGAGCAACAGAAGTCAGGCACAAAAGCGTGCATTCTGTTTGATCTCATGTATATAAAATGTTATAACAGGCAAAACTAAGTATGGTGATCGAAAGCAGATAGATAAGTGGTTGCCTGGAACCAGATGTTGGGGATGGATTTTCTGCAAAGGTTTCTGAGGGACCCATTTGCAGTAATGGAAATTATCTGAACCATATTTTTCGATTGAGTAAACTTCATGCTTTAACATCTGCCCTATATGCAGATGCCAGACACACTTGTTCTGGACAGCCTGATTTGAGTCACCTCAAATACAAACCAACCAATCATCTGGGGCTTATCTGTTAATGCAGCATAACCTGCACCATCAGAACAGGTATTATACTGAATCTCGTGGTTTTGAGCTACACCCCCCTACAGCCCATCAGTTGGGCCAACTATACCATTAAGTCAAGTCCTAAATGTACAATAAAGTATTATGTAGACATTAGGAAACAATGGGTAAATCTATATGGACTGAAGAGGAACAATGGCCAAGATAATATTGTTAAGTAAAAAAAGCCAGGTTAAAATCATTGTGCGTGATCTACTCCATTTATGTTGATAAATTTGGAGAAGGGATAAGTTTTGGACCTTGTACATGCCATATATTTTTAAAAGTATAGAACATGTAATAATAATAAGAGTTACTGCTGGGAAGGACTGGGACCTAGATTCCTGGGATGAAAATTAAATGTAGTTTTCCCTACATACTTTATAAGACTTAATTATTTTTACATTATGTAAATGTATTAATGTTTTAATGAAAACTGGCTACCTATTTTAGAAATAAAACAAGAATAGGTTAAAGCATTTAGAATTTGCAGAAACACCATTACCCATTCAGGCTGATATAAAAATGATCCTTCT
The DNA here is from genome assembly GCF_000147115.1 of Myotis lucifugus. Lineage (NCBI taxonomy): Eukaryota > Metazoa > Chordata > Mammalia > Chiroptera > Vespertilionidae > Myotis > Myotis lucifugus. The sequence goes on along the minus strand of NW_005871599.1, from coordinate 387,632 downwards.
TATTGGATTCATTTCTATTCTTAAATCAGTAAATACATGTAGCAATTCCATGTTTTACTAGAGCCAGATACCTCAATGGGGAGTGAGCATGCAAACCGTTTAGCATGTAACAAACGTGGGAAAATAGAAAACAGATTCCAGCATGCTCTGGAGGTCTATAGTTCTCCTGACTGCTCCTTTAGAATGCAGTGAATGCCTTTTTCAAATATAGCTCCCTTTATGCAAAATATCCCTCCTTTCCCCTTACACTCCCCCACACCCCCCCCCACACACACACACTCATTCCCATAACCACCTTGGGAAATATCACTCTTGTTCTGGCTTTTCAGAGCAGCAGAAGGAAACCCAAAATGATGGTGGTTTGCTGAAGTTATAAAGAGGCATTGGAACTCTGAGTATGTGTATATTCTCATCATTTAATTTTCGATAGTTGAGTTCCATGTCAAATCTTGTCTTAGGCAGAGAGAGAAAGAATGTTAGTTAAATATAGAACAGACTATGGTTTGTCATGGTTTGTGTTGTAGTTTCATATGTCAGTGGGAGGCTCAGAGGAAAAGAAACAAAATGATGAGTCCCTTGCCTCCCTTCATTGTCGCAAATAAGCACGAGAATGCTGATGAATGTGACATATGTGGTAACAGTGGAGCAGATGGCCAAGCCAGCAGACTAGATAGGCCAAGCTTAAAATCATGAAATGAAGTAAGATACCAGTCAGGATAGCACAGCTTATGCTACATTAACAAATAGTCCCCAAATCCTAGTCATGCAACACAATGAGATTTAGCTTTTGATCACACCTGACAAATACTAGATATCTATAGAGGGTGCCTCTCTATGTTAACCTACCTCTGGAACCCAGTCTAATTGAGGTACCAACATATGAAACATCACCAATCATGACAGCAGGGGGAACAGAGTGCTGCAGGGTCTCACAATGGCAATATAATTCCCTATTTGGGAAATGACACAAGTTACTTCTGCCCACAGCCTATCAGCTATTACTAGTCATGTGACTCTGTTCAATGGCAAGGGAGTTTGTTACATGTATGTATCCTCCCACAGTTCTAGGGCAGAGGAGAGCCAGATACGTGTGACGGGAGAAGTCTATCACCAGAATGAAAAGGCAGGAAGGAAGGATCTGATGGAATGACAGCCCATGTGATCTCTCCACATTATGTGAGGCCAGCTCTTAATAAAATCTTTAAACTTGAGAAAATCTTCCACATAGAAAATACACTAGACCATCCTATTGTGGTATATGTTTATTGTGATGACAAGAGATGGGGTTGCTTGGGTTTCTGTGTTTTGGGTTTAGGACGTCAGGCTTTTGAAGGCCCCTGGGAAGTTGTCCTCCACAGAGGACATCCGCTAGGACCTCAATATTCAAAGACTGAAGCGACTAAGTAGTCTCTGGGGAGAAGAAAGTGGAGGCCAAATGGTTGAGAAGCTTCATTCCTACCCCTTCCTTCTCAAAGCTCATCAAGTCTGTGTGGTCCCACTCTGAACTGCCACCTCCCCCAGAGTTTCACTGACCTCTGAATTGCTTAGAACCGTGGTCGGCAAACTGCGGCTCGCGAGCCACATGCGGCTCTTTGGCCCCTGGAGTGTGGCTCTTCCTAAGCCTTAGGAGTGCCCTAATGAAGTTAATCACAATGTACCTACCTATATAGTTTAAGTTTAAAAAATGTGGCTCTACAAAGAAATTTCAATCGTTGTCCTGTTGATATTTGGCTCTGTTGACGAATGAGTTTGCCGACCACTGGCTTAGAATCACCACCACCACTACCACCACTAAAGCCAAATGCCTGGAGCTGTGACTTCCTAGGAAAACTGTCATGAAATTATCTGTCTCCTCAGAGATATTGGGCACCATAACCCAAACACACACACTCACACATTTACATACACAAGATGCTTTTATTTGTTCTTTATGTGATATTATACTTCAAAGCATGGGATGGTATCATTATAGATGAAAGATGGGAATGAGATGCACCAAATCTCTGAAAATCCTGAGCGCAGGCTGAGTCTTAGATCGTGGTCAGCAAACTGCGGCCCCTTGAGTGTGGCTCTTCCACAAAATACCACGTGCGGGCGTGAACGTACAGTGCAATTGAAACTTCCTGGCCACACTCAAGGGGCCTAAGAGCCGCATGTGGCTCTCGAGCCACAGTTTGCCAACCACTGTCTTAGATAATTCTCCCCTGCTCGTGTTCGAAGAAGTGGGTTTGTATACCTAGCTGAAGAGGGAACACAGGGATCAGGAAAAGGGATTGAGAGAAAAATCTTTTGACAAGACAGTTATCACTTTGATAAGTGTGGGATCTAGGACATGGAAGGCCTGGGGCACCTTTGAATTTCTACTGCCCCTCTCTCCTGGGAATGCATTCTGTTGTGCAAATCAAAACATCCACAATCTAATCACCAAGAAATCCTTAAAGATTATCCATTGCTTTTTACCACAGGCAACTGATTATGGAAGGGTGTCTGAAAACTGTATGCACCTAATGCCTATCCTTAAGGACAAACAAAATTGCAGATTATTTCATCAATGACATTAGCGTAAAATGCACACGTACACTTAAAAATACATTTAACTCTTTCAGTTCTAAATGTGCCCATAGTTATATTTTGGATTTTAACAATCTCTTATGAAATACATTATCCAATGTTAAAATAAGGCAAGCATCAATGTGATTGAAAGTGTTTGATGAGATCACAAGGGGCCAAAGGGAACCTTAGTTGGTGTCACTTTGGCACGCGCGTGTGCATGCATACACACACACTCACTCGCAAGACTTGTCCCTGACCAGACCCTGTGGACTGGGAACTCTTATTGAGGAATGGATTTACTGTGGAATTTTGGCCACTATTCTGTATGAACCGAAGGCACAGGAATTAGAGCATCACCTCAGGGATCGGCTCAGATTCCCTGCAGCTTCTAGCTGGAACTGGAATGTTCCTTCCAAAGCACTAGAGAATTGCCACTCAACCCAGATTCTGCTGGATTATGTGATTCTTGGCACCTTAATTATGCTCAAAACTTCACACCAGCCTGAAAATTGTTTCAGAGTTCAGAGCAGGTTGTCCCATATATAGTTGCTGACAGTCACTGACAAGGGCCATAAACTATCAAATAGTTTAGAATGGTGATCACAACATGTGTTTAATTATGCAAGCCTAGAAGCAATGATGGATGCACACGAATCCTAAGTATATGTATATTAATTTCAAATTACATATATGACTCAGGAGCCATTATATTTTGTATATTATAAAACATACAGCCTTAGCTGGTTTGGCTCAGTGGATAGAGCATCAGCCTGCGGACTGAAGCGTCCGGGGTTCGATTCCAGTCAAGGGCACATGCCCGGTTTACAGGCTCAATCCCCAGGAGGGGGCGTGCAGGAGGCAGCCAATCAGTGATTCTCATCATTGATGTTTCTCTTTCTCCCTCTCCCTTTCTCTCTGAAATCAATAAAAATATATTTAAAAAATACATAATGGAATAAAGATGAAGTAATATTTTTAAGTGTGTTACTCACTGTGATGGCTTCCCCCTCTGGGAAGGCTGGGTAGGATTTATCTATAATGGAAGTGCTTGTCAATACTTGTTTTATGTGGCTTTCTTGGTGCTGTTAAATACTTGTGGCTGAATTATCTTCAGCTATGAATAGAGTGTCAAAATGTGGCTGACAATGGCCTACTTGGATAAGGAAAAGAGTGACTTCTGACATTTTCTTATTACTAACTTGGGAGCACAATCATAGTATTACCTCAACCCATGGTATCCTTACAGAAAACTTGAAAAGCCTTTGGTCCATTATGTGAGGCTTATTCTAGTTACGATTAGATAATATGATCTCTAAATTCACTAAACTAGGTTTTTATAAAATGCAGTGCAGTACAGTACTTCAGATGAGGGTGACTGTTTATCATAGGGACCGAGTGTATGGTGCCGATGTAAAAAAATTAATTGTTAGCAAAGTTTATTTTTTTTATTTTCTAGATAAAAATAAGTACAAGTAGAAGTTCTAGTACTTTCTCTCTGTATTCTAATTAACTTGCTCACCCTGGGTAGTATGCATGGATATGAGGAGAGGGGCCATAGGGATCTGGGCTTTTAAGAACCTACAGCATGAACTACTTCCATCAAACGACAGCTCCCATGTCCCCTCTCCAGAGACATCTTGCCTTTGACTAGTTTCCCCTCGGCCACAAACACAACCCAGCATAAGGCTATCACCATAGCATTTACCATCAGAGGAATAAAGCTGCTTGAATATGAATTGGCTCACGTATCTATCGGTGTGTTATTCCTTCTTGTCCTCCATTGGAATGTCAGCACCACAAAAACAGGGGCCCTGTCTGCTTGCATTGCCCTTGACCTCGACCCGGCAATCAGTTAACTTTTTGATTAAAGAGTTTTGTTCATAGCCATTGATTTCACTGTCCTCAATACAGTGGCACAGCTATGATACCTTTAAAGTGCTAAGAAGTGCCCTGACCGGTTTGGCTCAGTGGATAGAGCGTCGGCCTGCGGACTGTATGGTCCCAGGTTTCGATTCTGGTCAAGGGCATGTACCTTGGTTGCGGGCACATCCCCAGTAGGAGATGTGCAGGAGGCAGCTGATCGATGTTTCTCTCTCATCCGATGATTCTAACTCTCTATCCCTCTCCCTTCCTCTCTGTAAAAAATCAATAAAATATATATTTTTAAAAACAACTAAAGTGCTAAGAAGTACAACCTGGCCTTCTTTAAATCTAATTGCATCTCAGTTGCGGAAATGGGTCATCATATATGATGATTGGCTTGTGGATTTGGGGAAGAATTCCTAGCTTCCACCACAGAAACAACAAAAAAAATCTTTCTAGTTACTGTCTTGTAGAAAGCCAAACCCAAAACTACTTAAAACTTACATGTAGTCTCAAAAATTGTGTTTCCTCTGTATTCATTTTGAAGATGAGAGGATACAAAAATATTTCATGAAGCTTTCCAAATCACAAAATGACATCTGAAACCTAAGTATTTATAATTATTACTATTGGAATATTTATGTTTTCTAACTCAGGGAAAATAATATGTATAAAATGGTATATAATGAATAGGAGACTATTTTTGAGCACTTTCTCTACATCAGTAATTTTACCTGTACTAGTTATTTAAAATTCAAAAATTAAAACCCTTTGAAAAAACAACAACAAACCCTTTGAAGTAGCTATTTTTACCCTCATTGAATGTGTAAAGACATCAAGGCAACACAATGTGTCTAGGGTTTGTTTTGTTTTTTATGGCATAAGGGAAAACTAAAAAGACTCATAGTTTTTACTCTCACCATATTTCATTACTTATAACAGCAAAAGCAAAAGTTTCTACAATTTGAAATAATTATGTAATAGTATTATAGTAGGCAGAATAATAGCCTCCCAAAATGTTCACAGCCTAACACTGAAACCTATCAGTATGTTACCTTACATTGCAAAAAAGGACATTGCTGGTGTAATTTAGTTGAGAGTTTTGAGATGGAAAGAGCATCATGGATTATCTAGATGGGTTCAATACCTAATAAAAGAGTGATATGCAAATTGACCATCACTTCAACACACAAGATGACCACCCCCATGTGGACACAAGGTGGCCGCCACAAGATGGCCAGCAGGGGAGGGCAGTTGGGGAAGATCAGGCCTGCAAGGGAGGGCAGTTGGGAGTGACTAAGCCTGCAGGGGAGGGAAGTTGGGAGGAACTAGGCCTGCAGGGGAGGGCAGTTGGGGGGGACCAGCCCTGCAGAGGAGTGAAGTTGGGGGCAACCAGGCCAGCAGGGGAGGGCATTTGGAGGTGACCATGCCTGCAGGGGAGGGCAGTTGGGGGCCATCAGGCCAGCAGGGGAGGGCAGTTACAGGCGATCGGGCTGGCAGGGGAGCAGTTAGGCATGAATCAGGCTGGCAGGGGGTGGTTAGGAGGCAATCAGGCTGGCAGGCAGGCGAGCGGTTGGGAGCCAGCAGTCCTGGATTGTGAGAGGGATGTCTGACATCCCTCGAGGGGTCCCAGATTGGAGAGGGTGCAGGTTTGGCTGAGGGACCCACACACACCCCCTGCACGAATTTCGTGCACTGGGCCTCTAGTGTAATAATAAGGATCCTGTAAGTGAAAGAGGAAGGTAGAAGAGGCAGAGAAGGAGATGTGAGGATGGAAGCAGTGTAAGAGTGACAGGATGTGAGGACTCGGCCAGCCATTGCTAGCTTTGAAGATGGAAAAGGGGCCATGAGACAAGGAATGCAAGCAGTCTTCAGAAGCTGGAAGAGGCAAAGCCACAGATTCCCCTGCGAGTCTACAGAAGGAATATAGCACTGTGACACCTCTTGTTTGGCCAGGGAGACCCACTTAGAACGTCTGACCTCCAGAACTATAAAATGTGAAGTTGTGTTTTCTTTAAGCCACTAAATTTGTGGTCATTTGTTAGAGCAGCCATAGGAAACAAACACAGCTCTCTTTTTAGAATAGGCACTTCTAAAAAGGAATCAATTCCTCTGTGTGGCCTCCCACATTTAGTGCATGAAAAATGTTGATGGCTTCAACAAAATAGTGTAGTTAGAGCTGTTGAAATCTGAGCATTGATCATATTAGAGAATCATTTTAAATCATGCTAACTGGATAATAAAGCCAAGTCCTTGTGGGTGATTATAACTCTAAGTTAATTTACCAAAGACCTATTTGAAAAGTTTAGAGTTCAGTCCAAGCCTCCTATTTCTTGGGAACTGAGCAAATGAGACCACATGTTCTGTAAGGAATGTGTGCACAACAGATTTGACAGATAACATAAAGAACATAGGTGTCCCCGCGCTGTGGTCTTTGAGACCTACAGATCCTCCCTGGTTTCAGAGTCTGATACTTGGCTGTCTACAGCCTATTTCTGTAATGGAACTGATGGTATCACATATACAATCATATTTCTCAAATGGAAACTAGAAATCATAGCCTGGGAAATGTTCCATTTGCTGGAACTGGAAAGAATCGTGATACGTGAAGAGTCTTAGCACTCCGGGTGGACTATGAATTTTCATTCATCAAGCCAAGTGCTGCTACCTAGTCTTCACTGGAAAGTGCACTGGAAGGCAAGATCCACCAGCAAAATGCTTTAAGAACAATCCATAGGGAAAGCATTGGCAATAATCTGGGCATCTAGCAAGTGACATGTATGCCTATAAAAATAAGGACTGTAAATGTTGCAAGCTATTTTAATAGTGAAATCGTATGTTCCCCTACCACCACCTCTCCAAAAAACACAGCAGAGAGTCTCCCCACCCCTCTACCACCTGAGCTCCCCAGTAGGAATGCGAAGTGTGAGGGGTACAATAATAGCTATGCTCAGTCATTGTACCAGTCAGGGTCCCAGCAGGAAGCAGGTGACACACTCAAATGGGTTTACATGGGGACTGGTTAATGAGCTCTTTACAGAGGATTGGACAGGATTGAAGGACTGATGGAGGGATAACAGAGCAACAGGGATTAGCAATCGCGGGGAGATGCTGGTGGCACTCTTAGGTTTGAAGAGGCAAGGGAAGGAGATAGTCTTTCTGCCACCAGAGAGAGCTAGAGCTGTGGAAGTGGGGTGTCCTAACAGGGGGTAGCAGAATGCAACCACGGGCAGAACCACGGCAGGGAGGAAGTGGGAGGGTTATTACCATCGCCTCTTCTTTCACCCATCCCTCTAGAAATTGCCAGAGCCTTCTCTTGGCCAAACCCAACCAAATTGCAGCTGGTCAATAGTTTGGGTGAAACAGTCCATGGAAGTCTCTCAAGGAGGGAGAACTGGACAAAGAAAGGCAAGAATAGATGGAACGTGGAAAATATCTAGTATAGTTTTTCAATTCAGCATATATCTTAATGATCACTTGCTGGGAGGCATGCCATATGAGATGCTTGTGGTAGAAGTGACAGAAGTGGTTTAGTTTGCCTTATGAGCTCAGAGTCTGCCAGGGGAATCCAGACAAGCAAATGACAATTTGATGATAATGATAATGTGATACAAGAACAGAATATTATGGAAACACTTAAAGGAGCAAGCCCATGTATATGGGATTAGTGAAGGCTTCTAAAAGGGAGTCAAATCTAAGCCAAAACTTGAAGAATTCCTTGTCCATCACTAACTTTTAATGAGAGCTATTCTAAAGATTTCACACGTTGTAACACATTGAATCCCTCCAAGGACCCTATGAATCAGGATCCATTATTAATCCTCAGTTTAAAAATGGGGAGTGTCTTGCACAGGCATGTGACCTGCTCAATGTCACACAGCTGTACTTAGCGAATTCAGGTATCTAACTCCACAGCTGCCTTCTTAACCACAACCCTAGAGTAAAGAGAGTTTTAGGTGGGGGGGGGAGCTTAAGCTAAGACCTTGAGAGATTACAGTCTGTTCAGAAAATAAAATGGAATCTGGCTGGTATAAAGAGGGGGAAGGGACCAGGTGAGAAAGAGAAACAGGATTAGAGGCTGCAGAAGTGACAACAGATCCTGGAGGGCTCCATAAACAATGTAGTAGTTTTGGTTTGAATTGAAGAACATTGGGAAGCTTCTGGAGTGTTTTAACCAAGCAGAGCAATGCCTGGATTTGTACTTTCAAAGGATCGTTCTCGCTGTAGTAGAAAGAAGGTCTTGAGGTGGGTCAAGACATGAGATAATTAGAACAATTAAGAGGTCGCTGCACAAAAAATGTACTCTACAACCCAGCAGTTCCAGGCCTAGGAATGAAACTTGTGTCCACGTAAAGACTTGTATGTGAATGTTCATAGCAACATGATTCATAGTAACCCCAAAGGGAAAACAGCCCCAATGCCCATCCGTGGGTAAACGGATAAACAGTATATGGTCTCTTCATACAGTGGAGTATTATTCAGCCTTAAAAAGGAATGAAGTACCGATTCATGCTACAACATGGATGGACCTTAAAAACATAATAAGTGAAAGAAGCCACTCACAAAATGTCACATATTCTAGCATTCCACTTATATGAAATATCCAGAGAAGGCCAATCTGCATAGATAAAAAGAAGATTAGTGGTTGCCAGGGTCTAGAGCAGTGGTTCTCAACCTTCTGGCCCTTTAAATACAGTTCCTCATGGTGTGACCCAACCATAAAATTATTTTCGTTGCTACTTCATAACTGTAATGTTGCTGCTGTTAGGAATCATCATGTAAATATCTGATATGCAGGATGGTCTTAGGCAACCCCTGTGAAAGGGTCGTTCGACTGCCAAAGGGGTCGCGACCCACAGGTTGAGAACCGCTGGTCTAGCAGTAGGAACACGTATTAACTGTAAATAGCAAAGAGGGATCTCCTTGGGGTGATGGAAATGTCCTAAAACTGGATTACAGTGATGGTTGTACAACTCAGTGAACTTACTAAAATCCATTGATATGTACACATAAAGGAGGGAGGTGGATTTTGTGATATATAAATTATACCTCAATAACTATTACCAAAATAAACAAATAGACAAAACAGGCTGTTGTGATAATGCAGGAAAACAAGACAGTGGCTGGAAGCAGAATTGGGGGTGGGGATGAAAAGTAGAGAAGTGCTTGAAACTGGAAATGCCACTTATGGTTGAGAGAGAGAACTAGGAAATTTACACCTTGACCAAGAGGCTTTGAGAAAGGAATATGGCTCTTTGCTGCTGCTGATAATGCACAGAATTCTTGCATACACATGTTCTGACATCAGAAGGAAGGCTTTGAGAATGAGCTCAATATTTTGGACTAACCTCTAAGACGGTACTAAGAACAAGTGTAACACAGTGTCTACGTGGATGACTATCCTCATATGTGTCCATCAATTTTCTAAAACAAGAAGGAGGATATCTGGATTCTTGAGTTAATACCCCTTTCCACATCAAGGCTAGTGGCATTTCATATCCCTTGAGGAAAGTTCCGGTTGTGAAGTCCCCTAATGTAGCTTTCGAGCCAAGAAAATGTCAGTGATCCTTCTGCTTTCCCCTCAAGCCACAATAAAACCCAGGCTCTGATTAGTTGTTTGGGCGATACCTAGTCTTGTTTTCATGGAGTTTGGTAAAACAAGTAAGAAGATCCATTTTTCCCAGGCCCGTGAAATGCATGTAATGGTAAGAAAATTGGGTTACACTGTATTTCCCCTGCCAGAACATAGAGTTCTCCGTGTAGTTCAATACCCCCTAAGGGATGTTCGAACCTTTCAGCATATGGTTAGTTCATCTCTCTTATGCTGGGTTATCAGTGGGTCATTTGAAAGGTCAGAAGCCACAATGAGAACATGAGAAGTGTGTGCTAGGAGTTCTGAATTGTAGGATGACTTTGAAAAACTTGGGGTGGGGTGAAGGATAGCTAGGGCAGAGTAAGAAGGAGAATGGCCTGCTGTATTTTGGCAGGTTTTCTCTCTGTTGCCTTCTCTTCTAAGAGATTGAAATGATCTGCTTCTCTGATATAAAAGTTGCTCTAGGTATTTCCATTTCTGGCAGCTGGTAGGCAGATGTACTGAAGTGCTGCCCCTCAGAAATGATATCACTGATTTTCAGCTGAGACCTGGGACACTTGGTTTCAAGCCAAATATTTCTTCTGGTTAAAATATCCTGAGGGAAATGATCTGAACCAACATATAAGCTAAGAATTTTGTGCAGAGAGGGATAAATGTATGCTGGCACTCTAATGTGGTTTTATCTTTGAGGCTTAACATGGGCAAGTTGGGGTGACAAGAAAAGGGAGCTTTGTATTAATTGTTGATCAGTGTATCCTCGCAGGCATATTGCATGCTGCTTGTGTACCCTTGAAAGTCACCCATGAGCACCTGAGAAAATTCCTTCCTTACAAAACATTGTGTGTTTTTTAAAAAATATATTTTATTGATTTTTTACAGAGCGGTAGGGAGAGGGATAGAGAGTTAGAAACATCGATGAGAGAGAAACATCGATCAGCTGCCTCCTGCATACCCCCCACTGGGGATGTGCCCGCAACCAAGGTACATGCCCTTGATTGGAATTGAACCCAGGACCCTTGAGTCCGCAGGCCGACGCTCTATCCACTGAGCCAAACCGGTTAGGGCACAAAACATTGTTTAATGTTCTACTTTTATTGAAAATAAAGTCATGTTCTGCTGCCCCTTTAATAATAAAAACTGAGAGATGACATATTGAAGGAATAGGGCCTGATTTTCTTTCTTATCCTTTTAGTGCCTTATGTCTTCAAATCACATTGTTTGGTCTGACAATAACAAGACTTTTTTCAGCCTGGGTACTTGGGAAGCAAGTGAGCAAACTGAATTCTGTGCTGCCGCTAGAGCATTGAGTCTGGTGCAAGCTAAAATTGGATTACTGGATCATAATTAAGAGAAAGGATTTAAAAGGCAGATGGAAGGCAACCCAGATTTTTCATGCTGTGTTGAGGACCTGGCAGCTTGAAATAACATATCTTGGTTCCAAATAAACTTATTAGAGAATTACCAAGAGAGAATAAGCATAGAATGTTATGTTCTGGTTGTGAGAAGACTGCCGGCCATAGCATGTGCAAATGTGGACACAGAAACAATAAAACTTGAGTCATAGTGAGGAAACACTTGAAGAGTAACTTTTCTTTTTGTTTGGAGGCATAATTGTTTGTGTTTCTTTGTATAAACCACACCTTCCCACTTATTGCAGGATGCTTTTGTTTTGTGGAACTTCAGTCGTGATTTTGCTCACAGGGAAGCATCCGTGAAAATATATTGTTGGTAGCAAATTCAGGAGTTAACCATTTGCTTCTGAGGATCAAAGAGGTTCCTCAGTTTATTTCTGGGCTGAAATACTCATCTTTAACATTTGTAACTAACTGTTTCCCTAAGCAGTAAGGTGTTTTTGGAAGTCTTGGTTTCCTTGAAGAAAAACAACTGATACCTATAGCACTGAAAACAAATGTAAATGTTGCTACAAATCTCATGGCAATCTTAATGAAACATTATTAAAATATTATTTAAGTGTAGGCAGAAGAGATTGTTTAATTAGAAGATTCTGTTGAGAAAAGGGTACATGTGAACACATGCTTATCACATGTGTGTTTTTTAATACCTGTCAGTGTCAACAGTGAAATGCCTCATGTTTAATATCTGTTTCAATCTAAGAAATTTAAATAGTAGCCTATATAATAGCACAGCCATTTTGAAGTAACTGCCAGATCCCAAGAGAGTTAGGTGAGAATTAAACTTTAAACTTGAGTTATTCTGATGAGGAAAAAAGTCCTATCCATATGGCCAGAATTTAAGGTGGATGGATGGGAACGTAAATTGATTCAGCCAGTATGGAAAAAAAATACAGTACGGTGATTCCTCAGAAAATTAAAAATAGAACTACCATACAACCCAGCAATTCCACTTCTGGCTATATATCCAAAGAAAATGAAAGCAGAATATTGAAGAGATATCTGCTCTCCTGTGTGTATCGCAGCATTATTCACAACAGTCAAGATATGGCCATAACCTAAGTGTCTGACATCAGATGAATGGATAAAGAAGATGTTATATATATTCACAATGAAATATTATTCAGCCATGAGAAAGAAGGAGTATACTGCCATTTTCAACAGCATGCATGAACCTTGAGGGTATTATGATGAGGACTTTTCTTCCTCATCAGATAAGCCAGGTGGAGAAAGACAAATGCTGTATGATATCAGTTATATGTGGAATCTAAAAAACTTAACTCATAAAAAAAGTAGGATGGTGGTTACCAGGCATTGGGTGTGGGGGAATTGGGGAGATGTTGTTTAAGGGTCCAAACTTGCAACTAGTAGATAAATAAGTCCTGGGAATCTAATGCACAGCATAGTGATTATGGACAACAATACTGCGTTATGAACTTCGAAGTTGCTAGAGACTAGATCTTAACTGTTCTCGCCACAAAAAAGGAAATGATCATTCTGTGGCATAACGGGGATTTAGCTAACACAATGGTAGTAATGTGTCAAACCAACCTGTTGCGTGCCTTAAACTTAGACAATGGTATATGTCAATCATATCTCAGGTAAAAAACACAAAACCCAAACAGTAAGCTGGGTAACTGAATCTAGGACATGGGTTACAGATCCCTGCTGAAGGTGTCGCAGTGTCCTCCTCGTTCTTCTGTGCTTCACAGGTGACATTGGCAATGAATGGAGACAGTTTTGGTTGCCACAGCTCAGGGAGAGGCTGCTGGCATCTAGTGAGTAGATATCAGGGATGCAGTCAAATTTCCTACCAGGCCCAGGACAGCCCCTCACAACCAAGAATGATCCAGCCCAAATGTCAATATTGATGCAGTTGAGAAACCCTATTGTTACACAGGCATGACTGTGAGGGGCTTGTGCTAGGAGGTTAGTATGACAGAATTCTAGAAATGTAACCGAAGTATTGGTTAGAAAATTAAAAATCAAATCAAGACCTCATTACTATCTCCCCGCTATGGAGTGAATTGTGTCCCCCCAAAATTCATATGTTGATGCCCCTAATCCCCAGTGTGATGATATTTGGAGATTTGGTCTTCAGGAGGTAGTTAGATTTAGATGAGGCCGTGTGAGCACACAGTCAGAAGGTGGCCATCTGTAAGCCAGGATGAGGATTCTCACTAGAACCTGACCACGCTGGCACCCTGATCCCGGACTTCCAGGCTCCAGAACTGCGAGAAATAAATTTGTGTTATTGAAGTCACCCAGTACTTTCGTAATGGCAGGCTGGGTTGGCATAATACACTCCTCAAACTGAGGACTATGCAGCTGGGACCTGTATCAGAATTGAATTCATAATTTCAGCCAAACTCCCAAGTTTATCATCAGTTCACATTTAATAACCCGGCATTTGTCTTGTATGTGTGGCAAATAGTGTTGTCTGATTTGTTTTACTCAGGAAAATTCATGACATAAACCTCATCACCTTAATTATCACTCAGGTTGAACAGTATGATTTTCATATTAGTCATTTGCTCATTTTCCATTCATTCAGTAAATAAGTGAGCATTAGTTGAATGTCAGCTAAGAACAATTTCTGCTTAAGCCCTAAGTGTTTTTACCAAATAAATTTTTATAACTGATATAGATGTTTTATACCCATGGGATGCCCTAATTTTAGAGTCTTAAGCCTTTTCTATTGGGTGATGCAGGACATGCATATTTATGGTTCTTTGCAAAACATTGTAAACATGTGCCGACTTCAAGGAAGCCTGCTTTTATAGCTGGAGGGAGCTCAGGATAGACTTTCACCTCTGTCACTGCCTGTGGGGCCTTGGCCAAGTCAGTTTTTACTCCTTGGAGACTGTTTCCTTACACACACACACACACACACACACACACACGCACGCACACACACTTTAATAAAATAGCACCTTTGGAATTAGATTTGCTCCCTCACCCCAGCTCCTCCCACTTATTAACTGAGTGGCAGCTTACTTCTCTAGGAATCACTTTTCTTATTAACACATGGCAATATAGCACTAATATTTTACCTCAGAAGTTTAAATAAAACTCTATATAATATGACATGCCAAGCACGAGGCCTCATACATACTAAATGACATTATTATCAAGACAGTTATTATTATTGTCACCCCTATTCTAAAAATCTCAATGGGAAACAGTGCATCTTTGAGTAGTTGCTTCCTCCGCAAACTGCACAATTGCAAATTGAGACCTTTGCTATTTGATGACTTGCGTGGTTTTGGTTTTTTTTTCTTCTTTTTAAAAACAGAAGTCTTAGATTTTGACACAAGAGAGGCTGGTACCTGAATAGCCCTAGCTTGTGTGTGAATATACAAACAAGACTGGGCCTGGCCATCACTGAACCCTCCAGTGGAAGCCAGCATTCCACTACCTGACATGCAAAGTGTGTGGCCAACCTATGTTTGGACCTGACTGGCATCCGTACAAAGCTCTCTGGTATGGGGGCACAGATTGGCAGCGGGGCTTTTACCAGTATTATGATTCAAGTTACATGGGTAGGAGCATGGTAATTCCAGGCAAACAGCCCTCTTAGAATCAGTGTCTGAGCTACAGTAGGAAGTCCCACGCTGTCAACTCACTGAGGAAAGCCCTCAATTTTCAAAGACAGAGAAATGGTGTCTAGAAAGATCTATCCCTGAAAATGTATAGTTTAGAAGGGAAGAACATACAGTCAATATGTTCCTATCACCACCCTCATGACCTATTCTAATACATGTCCCTCAGTATTCATCTGTGGGTATACATCTGTCCCACCAAGAAAATAATAACAATGATTTTAGTCAGGGCAAGTAATATCAGCTGCTGTAATGAACAGTGACTTCCCACAATACCTGTTCTTTTCTCACTCACATTTGAATACAGTGCAGTTGGCCAGTAACAGGGGAAGAGTAGTTGTCTCGGAGCCCAGGTTCTGTCATTCTGGTGGCTCTGTCACCCCTACAGACCTTCTCTGTGTCCCCAACATCTGCTCAAGAGGTGAGCGAAGAGAGCATTTTAAGGATCATGCAGGAGATTTGGGGAGCCAGGCTACCTACCTCAGGCCAACCCTGTTCCCTGGCTTCACTTAACTGCAAGGGGCTGGGAAATGTTGTTTAGTTTTGTGCCCCGGAGGGTTTGCTAAGCACATGCCAATGTTTCTGCCAGAATATCATTTCAATATCTGAGGGAAATGCGGTGGGGCTTGAAATAGGATAGTTTTTTAAATCAGCTGTGTAAATTGTGAAATGGATTCTCTTTAGATTGTGACAGGGCGAATTTACATTTTTTTCCAAGAGAGTAAAAATAATCAAAACTCATGAATTTCAGAGACCCACTCTTACCATGTCAATTTATCCCCCCTCGTCATTTCCCCCCTCTCCCTCCAGCTTGTGCTGCTACCCAGAGATGTTGAGGTCAGCTCAGGGACAGTCAGTAACTGATTTGGCAGCAGAGAGGGGCCTGGGAGTAATAATGACTGTTTCCAAGGTCCAGACACTGTGCTAACCAATAGCATTTGTTAAGGACACAACTGAGACATCACGGGAGCCAGCAGTCTTGAATTGTTTCCACCCACTTCCTGTCCAAAGCCCAACTGAAATGGTTGATTCCTTCTAATCTTTTATTCTCCTAGGTTAGTGCTTCACAACTTGATTTTACACAAAAATAATCTGGGAAAAGCCCCCCCGCCCCCAATGATCTCCTCCACCTGGTGTTCTCACCATGGTGTAATCACCTCCTCTCTTGAATGTGGGTGGGGCCTATGACTTCTAACCAATACAGTATGGCCAAGGTAATGGAATGTCTCTTCCAGAATTACATTTCCAAGCTTGTAATCCTCATCTTGCTAGCAGACTCTCTTTTACACGGGCTTTCAGAAGGCAAGTTGCCATGTTGGAGAGGCCCATCTGAAAAGGGAAGGAGAGCAGCCTCCAACCACGAGCAAGCAAGGAGCCTAGGACCTCAGTCAAACATTCCTTAAAAGTAACTGAGTTTTGTCAACAAGCGACGTGAGCTTGGAAGTGAATCCTTACCCAGTCACACCTTCAGATTAGACCACAGCCCCAGCTGGCAAACCTACTCCACCTTCTAAGACACTGAAACACAGGTACCAGTTTACTTTTTTTAAAAAATATATTTTATTGATTTTTTACAGAGAGGAAGGGAGCTGGATAGAGAGTTAGAAACATTGATGAGAGAGAAACATCAATCAGCTGCCTCCTGCACACTCCCTACTGGGGATGTGCCCACAACCAAGGTACATGCCCTTGACTGGAATCGAACCTGGGACCCTTCAGTCCACAGCCGACGCTCTATCCACTGAGCCAAATTACTTAGAGGCAATACATAGATCTTGCATTCAACAGATCTTGTTGTAGGCAGAACAATCGGCCCTCCAGACAATGTTCATGTCCTAATCCTGGAGACCTGTAAATGTTAGCTTACATGGAAAGGGACTTTGCAGACATTACAAGTTAAGGGCCTTGAGATGGAGCAATTCTCTTAAAATGATCCTGGTGGACTCAATGCAATCACAAGGGTCCTGATGTGGGAAAGAAGGAGGTAGGAGGGTTGTAGCAAGAGAAGGACCTGTGTAATGTCTGCAAAGTCCCTTTTCCATGTAAGCTAACATTTACAGGTCTGGGGATTAGGACATGAACATTTCTGGAGGGCCATTGTTCTGCCTACCACAAGATCCATTGAATGAAATATCTATGTCTTGCCCTAACCAATTTGGCTCAGTGGATAGAGCGTCGGCCTGTGGACTGAAGGGTCCCAGGTTCAATTCCAGTCAAGGGCATGTACCTTGGTTGCGGGCACATCCCCAGTAGGGGGTGTGCAGGAGGCAGCTGATCGATGTTTCTCTCTCATCGATGTTTCTAACTCTCTATCCCTCTCCCTTCCTCTCTGTAAAAAATCAATAAAATATATTTTAAAAAAAATATGGCTTGCTGCTGATAAAATATTTGTCTCTTTCTTTATATCACAGAAACATGGAATTTGCTTTGTTTCCCTTTCTGCCTTGGCTACCAGGGCTCTTGGAGCTAACAGTTGTGTTCCGTTAGAATAACTCTGCTGACTTGTTTTCTTATCCAACTATTTCCCTTGGTTTATTATTTTATTCTTACTCTTTTATCCTTATCTTAATGGTTCTGTTTTGTCTGTGTCACTTATTATAAGTTGATTTGAAATTTAACCAGAATATACAAATTCCTATATTTAGGCTTAACCCCCAAGTCCCATGATTTCTAATCTTTTCCCCTCCAAGGCCACCAGCCAGTGAAACATTTTCTCTCTTAGTAGCTGGACCGTCTGTCTTCTATAGCTCCATCTCTCCTTCTGTGTCATCCCCACAATCATCTCTGGCCCTCCAAGCCACTCACCAATCTAGTTGTCAATTTCCCCCAAGGGACTGTGGGTGAGTAGTTCACCCTCCACTCAGAGGGTATATTCTGCAAAGGCCCTTTCTGCTGTGATGGATGAACTAGTCTCTGAACTCTTGGCCAGCCTGCCCATGGCAGAAAGATATTCTGAACTGATCTCAAATACATTGGGCTCATTAAAGTACTTGAACAAATTGCCCTAGTAACTCCCATAATAGCCACACACCTCAGGGAGACAAATAATATTATCCATATGTGAGAAGAGGAAATATTGAGTCAAAGAAGGCAAAGAGAGCTATAGATTCTATTTCTTTGGGAAACTTATCTTGGTTTCAGGGTTTTAGATGACTTAGATGGATGAATCCCAATCCTGGTTTTCCATTTCATCAGTATACCCCAATTATTGTTAGAAGTGGTTTGACAAAATAATTTTCTTAGCCTAATTAAAATATAGATTTCAGATACCGTATTTTGGAATGGTCAGAGCAGAGAATGTAGTGCAAACTTGAAAAGCATGGTGATTAAAGTATCTGCCAACATTTTTTGAAGTTAAGCATATATGTTCGGCTTAACAAATGTTTATAAAATGAACACCAATATAACCACTCTCTCCTTATGCCCAAAGTCTGTTCATGCCTTAAAGACCAGATTCTATGTCCTTCAGTAAAGACTAGCATAAGCCTCCTATTTATAATATTTTTCTCATCAACTTCTAAGACCATCTTAGAATCTTCGGTCACATATCATCTGTATCATATTTGTGTGTGTGTCTGTGTGTGCGTGCGCACACACATTGTATGCACCATGAATTCCTGAATCATCCTTTGATCTTGCACAAGACTCAGTGTCACTGTTTAACTATAATTTGAATAGAGTTCATCAGGGAATTAATGGATGAATGAGTGAGAGAATGAGTGAATGAGACTACAGAGGTCACTTACACCAGAGTTCAAGTTAATGGAGGTCAGCCAACCCAAGATAAAATAATTAAGTCCACCATGTCTTGAAATTTAGACAAGGGACGTGAAGCCAATTAAGCCAGGGCTGCTCTGGACTTCAGGCTGAAGCTGGTCTTTACTCTGTCCGCCTCCTGGGATCGGGTGGACTGGGAGCCCTTAAACAGTAGTCACTATTAAAATAGAATTAGATATTTTCAACTACATCTTGGTCCTGCTTTAGGTGAGAGAGAGACAGTGGAAGAGTTACTTTAAAGGTGTAGGGCAGGGTGGCAACCTTTTTGTGAGTGCGTGCCAAAACCAGCAAAATCTCTGACTCAAAATTCTTTCTGCGTGCCAACCCTAATTTTGAGAACTTGTTATGCCTACTTGATATCTCTTAAGGTGTATGTATGTGAAGAACCTTGAAGAAATAATAGAATTCATTCGAGCGACAAAAGCACAGTATATGATGATGAAAAATAGATTTATTTTTTAATGTATACATGTTATGTAAAATTATTTATTTATCTAAGATGCACCTACACTGAATTTATCTGAAAAATAAAAAAGTCGATATTAAGAAAAAAATTGTAAATGGAAGATTATAAGAGAGGGTTTTGCGTGCCACAAAAGTTACTGGCGTGCCATGTTTGGCACGCGTGCCAGGGGTTGCCCACCCCTGGTGTAGGGCATACACTGCCGCCACTTCATCCATATTTATATCGTTTTACTCTTTCAAGAGGCTTTCACATATCCTTTTTTTGATTCAAGAACATGGGGAAAATTAATTTTTCGACATTTGAAGCTGTTGGCCATAGAAGCCAGTCTCCAGGGACATTAAGCAAATGACTAAATGTTTCTAAAAAGACACTTGCTCTTAGTGATCTAATTTCATCCTCAGAGAAACCTAAGAGGAAGAAATTAGTATCCCTTCCTTTTTACAGATGGTGGAATCAAAGAGCCTCGAAGTGTTTTGATGGCATACCCACAGTCATCCGTCTACTTCCTAGGAGAATGTCTGTTCCGCTCAGCTGTGGTGTAGAGGAGGCTGATACATAATGAGAAAGCAGACTCAGGGATTTTGATTCAAAGCAAGTGACCCACGCTATTCTGATTATGGTCTTGTTGATGATGAAAATTGAGTATGAAGTGATACCAGTTATGTGCTGCGATTTGTTTTAGATGATGATACTCTAATACTTACTGTGTGCAAGCCACCGGAATCATGGGACCTGGCACCCCACAAAGCTGTCTGTTCTGCCTTGTATATGGGGAATAGAACACAACTGTCTTTGCTTTCCAAAACTACATATATTTGGTCCGTTTTTAACATTTATTTGTTCGGAATCAGGTGAAGCTCTGGCTCTTAATATTTTAAGAAATGCTTTTAAATTAAAAAATTCCATTTCTCCCTCAAAAAGCCTACTTTTCAATATATCAAATGAGCTTTGGTTGTCACATAATCATGATCTTTTAGAAATTTATTGATTTGATTCAGCAGATCAATTGACTTCTGTGTTCTAGGCACTACCTGAAACAGTGTGCACAGAAAAAGTTTGGTAATCAGGTGAAGAGTAATAGGTAGGAAGCATGAGTGATCCAAAAATATTCTCTTGCATTTATTAATAGTATTATAGTTTATTATGATGATAGAAATAGTATTAATATTGTCCTAGGTCAGTGGTCTGTAAACTGCGGCTCGCGAGCCACCTGCGGCTCTTTGGCCCCTTGAGTGTGGCTCTTCCACAAAATCCTGACTTCTGCGCATGGGCCACGAAGTTTCAATCGCACTGTACGTGCGCGCCCACACGTGGTATTTTGTGGAAGAGCCACACTCAAGGGGCCAAAGAGCCGCATGTGGCTCGCGAGCCACAGTTTGCCGACCAGGGTCCTAGGTAATAAAAATTGACTAATCATTCTTACCTTCTCAGTTGATCATGCCAGGATGAAGCCTGGATGTTTTACTATAAACATCCTGTCATTCATTTATTTCTTCTATAATCAGTAGTTCTTACCTGGGGGAGATTGTGCCCCCTCCCCAGGACATTTGGCAATATCTGGACACACATCTGGTTGTCGAAACTTGGAGAGGGCATGCTCCTGGCATCGAGTTGGTAGAGGCCAGGGATACTGCTCGACACCCCACAGCTCACAGGACAGCGCCCTCTCCCCACACACATACGTACAAAGAATTATCTGATCTGAAATGCCAATGGCACTGAGCTTGGGAAACTTTGAGGTCGATACATAGATGACAGATACATAGATACAGAGGAATAAAGCTAGATCTATACTAAGTGCCGGACATTGTGCTCACCAGAAAGTGACGATCTACTTAATATGAAGTCAGTATGTGTCTTCACATCTCAGAAACCCCGGCCTTGTTTCCAACCTGTGTGCAAACCCAATTCTTTATTGGGAAAAATGAAGTTTGGCCTTTCCCAGGACTTACTGTGTTTTAATCAGCAAATTTTTAGGAGTAAAACCACCAAAACATGCATTTCTAGGTGAAGTTAATTTTCTGTATAGATATGTAGTTCCTAGCGCTGATAACAAAGTCAGCAGACTTAATCAGACTCAGATTGGGTATGCTGTTTCAATGGAAAAGCAAAACAAATATAAGAGGGCACTTTAGAACTTTGGCTCTTGTTAAAGAGTTTATGTAATTTGCTGCATTAAAGCTTAAATCCAAGCTCACAAGAACTTCACATTTATGATAGGAAACGAACTCAAGATGAAATATGCAGTCCCTGGGATATCTTTCCACATCTATCTCCTTACTCTCTCCCTTCCAACATGCCAACAGTGACCAAAATCTCAATCAGTTTTTACGTAGAGATCTCTTCCATGTAAAAAGGTGTGTGGATTCTCTGATCAATATCAGTAAATGTCTTGGAGACCTGAGTGTGAGTATCCCATCCATGAAATACATGTTTGAACTGATTTAAGGCCCACCGTCATCAAATACCTTGGATTGGCTGTTCATATTTTACCTTGTCAAGACTATCCTGGCTGACGGTTAATAAATCCTTTTTAGGATTTACGGTTTCAGATCCTTTTTAGAAAAACACCATGGAAAGTGTAGTAAGTCCGTGCACACTGGTTGGAAGAATTTCTTAGCATGAATTAATTGGAGGTTAACGGTGGGGTTAAGTAATCTGGAAAACTTCTGAGAAATACTGGGTCTCTTCTCTTAAGAAGAGAACCTCCAAAGACTTAATCTGTGCAACTGTGAAAAGTTTACTTAACCTTAGGGATTTTTTTAACTATCTTTTTTTTGCTTCCCATTATATCTATTCCCAGGTAGATAAAAAACTAGATTGATTGCTAAATAGAAATACCTATTAGGAGGAAGTCAAGGCCGAGTCTAAATGTATCGTGTTGGCATTGGCACACTACAGAGTGTGGGATTCTCAAAGAACCCTGTTGGCAACAACAGCTTTCAGTGCCAGAAGCTGGGTGATCAGTGTTCCCAAGGTCCCTGAAAAACTTGCTAAACCAAAGCCGTTCACTGACACATCTGTAAAACCTTCAGAATCACATAGAAAAAATACCTAACATTTGAAAATAGAAAGAGGAAGATCAGTTTTTCAGTCCTCTAACATATGCTGCCAACCTATGTCAATTCTCTCAGTGCTTTTAAAGAATTATCGTTTTCTCTGATCCCTGTAGCTTAACAAAAGAGCAGGGGGCCACACGACAAGGCCCAGGAGTTCCCACACCTTCCCAGAGCCCCCCAGTCTATTGCTATATCTGTTGATCTTTGCATGTCCCTGCCTCTGTGCCTCTGTCTTTCTTGGATGCATCTTTTCTGAATCGTTTTTCCTTCTTTGGGCCACAATGTAAAACTAATGTATATTGTTTTGTTGTTCTTGTTTTAGGGCAGTGGTTCTCAACCTTCTGGCCCTTTAAATACAGTTCCTCATGTTGTGACCCAACCATAACATTATTTTCGTTGCTACTTCATAACTGTCATGTCGCTACTGTTATGAATCGTCATGTAAATATCTGATCTGCAGGATGGTCTTAGGCGACTCCTGTGAAAGGGTCGTTCGACCCCCAAAGACGTCGCGACCCACAGGTTGAGAACCGCTGTTTTAGGATTTTTTTTTTTTTTTACATATTTTTAATGTTGAGTAGTTTTAGATTTCAAAAAGGTTTCAAAGAAAGCACAGAGAGATCCTGTTTACCCATTGCTATTAACAAAACTCCCGACTTCATTTCTGTTTCTCTAATTTCTTCACAAATTCTTTCTGTTCTAGGACCCCATCCAAGACGTTACATTGCATTTAGCCATCATGTATTCTTGGGCTTTTCTGAGCTGTGTGTTTCTCTGTTTTCCCTTTCCTATTAAAGACTTTCACAGTTTTAAGGAGTAGTGGTCAGATATTTTGTAAGATGTCACTCAATTTAGCTGCTACGATCTAAATGTATGTGATCCCA
>NW_005871599.1:306923-361923 GCF_000147115.1 Myotis lucifugus | reverse complement strand
CCTAGCAAAATGGAAAGAGGCAGGCTTTTAAGAGCTGTGGTTTAATATTCTCTGTAACTTGACCGAGTTTTCATGTTTTACCGAAAGCAGTGACTTTTACTTTGCCAACAGGCTCCATTGAAAGATGCAAAGTAAAGTGAATTGTTTAAAAATTCAACTTGCTTTATTTTGCATAACATGCACTCCCTCAAAGCTAACTTTAAAAGCCAAAATGATTGCTAACCTTTTCTGGTGGCACTGATGGCTTAGCAGTGGTCAGCAAACTGCAGCTCGCGAGTCACATGCGGCTCTTTGGCCCCTTGAGTGTGGCTCTTCCACAAAATACCGACTTCTGCGCATGGGCCACGAATTTCAATCGCACTGTACATGCGCGCCCACACATGGTATTTTGTGGAAGAGCCACACTCAAGGGGCCAAAGAGCCGCATGTGGCTCGCGAGCCGCAGTTTGCCGACCACTGGCTTAGGGAATACTGAACAGAGAAGTCAGCTTATCCTTTCCCAAGGCATACAGAAAAGTCATCTGCCACAGTGGGGCGGTGAGAGGACAAGGCTGAGCTGAAGAAATAAGACTTTCTTTTCTTTCCTATTCTTTTCTACCTTGGTTATTAATACTTTTAAACTGTCCTGGCATTTTGCAAGCGATGTAAAGGCCTAAAGTCCCTAGAGGTGGTGGTGGTTTGTGGGAGTGGGAGTGGGGCGGGTGGGGAAATCTGTAATTCTAGTCTTCTGTTTTGAGAGTAAACATTCTGGACTAAAAGGAAAGTGCAAAACATCTTCTCTTCCCCGTTGACAGCAAATCCAACATTCAGATGATATGTCTGTGAGAGGAAATAGGAACAACTTTAGCCTTTGCTCCTCTTCAAGTTCAAAAACCATTAAGAAAACCATGGGTGACAGAAAGGGCTTTTTACAGGGAATCAAATACCTAAAAATCCGTTTAAAATAGAATTTCAAAAATAAACTCCTCAGGACAGTTCAAATACTACAGCAAATTTGGTGTTTGGGTACTTGGACACTGAATTGCAAAGGAAAGCTTTCTTAAGATAAGCATTTGTGTTTCAAACTTCCCCCACTTGGCTCTTTATGATAACAGCTTTCGTAAATAGCATAGCAGTTGAAACATTTATTATTGGAACAGAAATGCAATTACATGCAGATGTTGTCCTGTGATTCATTGCTTTGCGCTACACACATTTTCAAGCTGGAGGAAGGACAAGCCGGTCATCAAGTAAATGCTCTAGGCTGAGCCCCACTTATTCTCTTGACTTGAGTTATCTAATCTCTTTTGTGAGTGTTGCCGCAATCTAGGCCTCTGTGGCCTTTCTTGGCAGCCTGTTTCATTGTGCAATTACTCCAACTACTGTCAAAAACGTCTTTCCATCCAACAGAAAATGTTCCTTACTCAATCCAAACCTGGTTGTTTCTCCCGCATTCCTGTTCCGAGGAACATAAAATAACCACCACATTTATTTTTTTTCAAGTTTCTTGTTGTTTTCTACTTTTTGTCCAGGTGGGCTTTTTTAATTTTTGCTTTTCGAGGAATGATCTACAGTAACATCAGATGGTGATCAGAGCTCTGAAGGAAATAAATGTATACATTGCTATGGAACCGCTATACGTAAGATGGCTGGCGTCAGTCATGGTTGTCAAGGGTGGCCTCCTATTGAAGAAACTTTTGCATAAAATCTGAGGGCTTCGGGGTTAGCAGTGAAGATGCCAGGCGTATTGGTTTCCTATTGCTGTTGTAACAAATGATCACACGTTCAATGGCTTAAAACAACCCACATTTATTTTCTTAGTGCTCGCAGTCAAAAGTAGAACATAGGCCTCACTGAGCTAAAATCAAGATGTGAACAGGGCTGCAGTCCTTCTGTAGGCTCTACAGGAGAATCTGTTCCCAGCTTCTCAACCTTCCTAATGCCGCGACCCTTTAATACAGTTCCTCATGTTGTGGTGACCCCCAATTTCATTGTTACAAATTGAACATAATTAAAGCATAGTGATTAATCACAAAACAATATCCTATCTAATAAAGATGGAATATGCAAATTGACCATCACTTCTTGACAAAGATGGTGGCACCCACAGCCAATAAGGAGGGAATATGCAAATTGATGCGGCAAAGATGGCGGCAGCTGGGCTGGGACACTTGCGTCATCACCATGGTGACGACGTAGGTTTCTGCCCTGCCCCGGCCGCTCCAGGCCTCTGGGCAGCGCGCAAAGGTGGAAGGCAGCTCTGGGCCAGAGCGAAGGCAGTGCTGGCAGCCAGGGGAAGGAAGGCCTATTCTTGCACGAATCTTCGTGCATTGGGCCTCTAGTGTAATTATATATGTGTTTTCCGATGGTCTTAGGCGACCCCTGTGAAAGGGTCATTTGACCCCCAAAGGGGTTGCAACCCACAGGTTGAGAACCGCTGGTCTAGAAGCTGCCCACATTCCTTGGATCATGGTCTCCTTCCTCCATTTTCAAAGCCACCAACAGATAGTTAAGTCTCTCACATCATCACTCTGACACCAATTCTTCTGCCTCCTTCTTCCACATTATAAGGACCTTGTGATTACATTGGGCCCACCTGGCTAATACAAGATAATCTTTTTATAATTTTTTAATTATTACTTTTCTATTAACTTGATTGGGGTGACATTGGTCAACATGATCATATAGGTTTCAGGTGTGGGTTTCTATGTTACAAGATCTTTACATTGCACTGTGTGCCCACCACCCGAAGTCAAATCCTCTCCTGTCACCTTATACTAGGACTCTCTTTTCCCCCCACCCTCTTCCCTCTGGCAACCACCACACTGCTGTTTGTGTTCACCAAATTTAGTTTTATGTCCCACATATGAGTGAAATCATATGGTTCTTAGCTTTTTCTGACTGACTCATTTCACTTAGTTAATATTCTCAGGGTCCATCCATGTTGTTGCAAATGGTAGTATTTCATCCTTCCTATGGCTAGGTACTATGCAGTCCTCTCTTGCAGGATACTTTGATTGCTTACATGTCTTGGCCACTATGAATAATGCTGCAATGAACATAGGGGTGCATATGTCTTTGCAAATACATATTTTCCAGTTTTTTGGGGTATATGACCAAGAGAGGGATTGCTGGGTAGTAATTATTTGAGGAAATCGCCAGACTGCTTTCCATAATGGCTGTACCAGTCTACATTCCCACCAGCAGTGAATGAGGGTTCCCTTTTTTCCAACACTTGTTATTGCTTGACTTGTTGATAATATAGCCATTCTAAAAAGTATGAGGTGGTATCTCATTGTAGTTTTGATTTGTATTTCCCAAATTGCTGGTGAGGTTGAATATCTTTTCATATATCTACTAGAGGCCCGTTGCAGGAAAATTCACGCAATAGGCCTTCCTTCCCCTGGCTGCCAGCACCGGTTTTCCTCCAGCACCCGGGACCCAGGCCTTTGGTCCGGCCGCAGCGGAGAAGCCAAGCCTCTTCAGTCTTCAGTCGTTTTCAGTCTTCAGTCTTCAGTCTTCAGTCATTTTCAGTCTTTGCTCCGGGCCTGCATATGCAAATTAACCGCCATCTTTGTTGGGTTAATTTGCATATTCATCCTGATTGGCTGGTGGGCATAGCAGAGTGACACCAATTTGCATGTTTCTCTTTTATTAGTGTAGATTGGCTATTCCTATGTCTTCTTGGGAGAGGTGTATTTTCAGGCCCTCTGCCCTCTTTTTGATTGGGTTGTTTGGTGTTTAAACAGCAGTTTTACTGCAATAGCTCTTGGTTTACAGATAATATGCTCCTCAATCAGACTCCGAGGGTAACGGGAGGCGAGTTTTGGGAGTTCAAGTGGCGGGCCAGCACTGTTGTTCCCTTTCTTTGCCTGAAACATCACAGCCCAGCCTGGTAGTGGAGAACCTCACTGCAGAACCCTGTGCTCTGTCAGGCGTCTGTTGGCTCAGACACCGTTCATTCCACTTGCCCCTTGCCTTGCTGGAGTACCCCCCCTCCCCCTCCCCCCAAAGCTCTCTGCTCCTCCTGGCGTAAGGAAGCACCTGCTACCACCAGCTTCCTCCCCTCTCCAGGCCAAACCACAAGCTCCCAGCTGCAGGGCTGTGTCTGTGGGATGTCTGTGCTTTCCTCCCTTCTAATCTCCCCGTTTATTCCCAGTTTCCCACCTTTAAATGTTTCAATGCACGGGTCTCTCAGGCATGCCTCTGTGTTGAGCAGGGAATTCTTTGTTGCGTTATAGTTGGTTAACTTGTTGAAATTTCAAGGGGATCTCACACTGCCATTCCTCTAATGTCCTCAGATCTTTTTATCTTAAAGTCAGTCTGTGAACAATCTCAATTCCATTTTCAACCTTCATTTCTCATTCCATTTAACATAACATATTCACGGGTTCCAGGGATTCTGATTTGGACTTTAGGAGGCAACTAGCCTGCCTCCCAAATGAGGGAGGATGTTTCAGGCAGTGGGAAGAACATATGCAAAGGTCCTAAGGTCTGAGAAGAGGGTTACGCTGGGGAAGACACGGCACCTCGGCTGGACAAGGTGCTATGATATTAGTTTGGAGATACTGGCAGAGGTCAGATTAGGGAGAGCTCCGTGGGCCGTGATATGAAACTAGATTGTATGCTAATTATAGGAGAATCCAACCAGGGATTTTAAGCAGAGAAGTGGCATGATCTGATGCGTATTTTAAAAAGATGGTTTGGGCTTGTATTTTATTCATTTAGAATTAAGGAAGGAATGTAAGGAAGATTATATGAAAGTGGGAAAAAGCGAGGTATAGGATAATCAACAAGATTATGTGCTTCCTTGAGGGTGGTTGCACCTTTGAGGTGTCTGGAAAAGATGACTTCTGGCATTTTAAAGGCGTGCTAACCTAGATGCACAAGAACAATGAACAGGGCTGGCTTAAAACTTTTACTAAAGAAGTTAGAGGCCTGGGGCATGATTGGCCTGTCCAGTTAGACATTTATGATCAGCTGACCCTGTGAGGTTACTTGCAATCACTGAACTTGTACATACCCCCGTTTTTGTCCAAAGATTGGAAAGGGAAGGGTGTGGGGGCACATAGGGAGGGAAGGAGAGGTGGGGTATAGGATACTGGGCTTTCCCTGAGACACCCAAAAGACACACTGCAGAACATTCCATTGCATTCCATATGGGCTCTTTTGTTCTAGCTCCTATGCACTTGATGTTTATCATGGTCTAGAATTTTAAATCTAGGGAACCAGGGTCCTGTTTCCTATTAAAGCATATTGAGCAGTAGGAAAATGGCCAAAATAGGGTCCCTCTTGCCTTTAAGGCACTCACAATTAATTTTAGTACCTTACAATTCTAGAACACATTTTATAATAAAGAGAACAGGGGTCTGCAAAGTACAGCCAAACGTTGGCTGCCAGGTTTTGTAAATAAAGTTTTACTAGAACACAGTCATGCCTATTCATTTACATGTGAGCTATGGCTGTTTTGGACCACAGCAGCAGAGAGGCTTGGAGCTAGCAAAGTAAAAAACATTTACTACTTAGACCTTTGCAGAAAAAGTTTGCTGACTCCTGACCTAGGGCACTTAGTCTTTTGGAAATGTATGCTTTTGTTTCTGAATTTGTTCTGGTTTCTTATCTATACTAATAAAAGGGTAATATGCTAATTAGACCAGACATCTTCCGGGCCTCATTCCGGATGTCCTTCCTGACAAAGCCAGGGCCAGAGGAAAGCCAGCCAGGGTCCCGGGTGCCTGCCAGTGGCCAGAGGAGGGAAGCCTGGGTCCCGGGTGCTGGAGGGATGCCGGTGCCGGCAGCCGGGGAAGAAGGCCTACTCTTGCACGAATTTTCATGCATCAGGCCTCTAGTTTCTTATAATGTGGATTACCAATGAATCAATACCCTGAAAGTGTCTATTTTCCAGTGCTTACGTTATTAATACCACCATACCAAAGGCTTTACAACTAAAAGTGCTAAGCTGCATATGTATTTTAACTTAAAGGCTAATATTATTAGTGGGTTATAGTTTTTCTACCAGGTATTTTGTAGACCTTTCATTCTAGTTCTTTATTTATCACCATTGAACACAAGTTTCTTTCTTAATGTCATTTTCCCCCTACTCTTCAAGGTCATTTTGAATTATAATACAATCCTCTGAGGTGTTAGCTATCCAATTTTGCACCATCTGCAAATTAAATCAACTTGTCTTTTATTTCATCACTCAAGTAACTAATAGAAATATTAAGACGATCCTGCCTCAGGACATCCTTTTTAAATGTCACTGTTTCCCTCAAGGTTCACCCAGAACCACTAATAATCCTTGAGTCTACCTTTAAGTTCCCACTCTTATGTAAATGGGATCTAGTCGGTACTTTCCAAACTTATAATGCCAGACATTATGCCAGAAGGGGTATTGCATATTGCCTACTTAATTGATCCTTTCCTCTAGCCCAGTGGTTGGCAAACTGCGGCTCGCGAGCCACATGCGGCTCTTTGGCCCCTTGAGTGTGGCTCTTCCACAAAATGCCGGCTCTTCCACAAAATACCAACTTCTGCGCATGGCCATGAAGTTTCAATTGCACTGTACGTGTGCGCCCACACGTGGTATTTTGTGGAAGAGCCATACTCAAGGGGCCAAAGAGCCGCGTGTGGCTCGAGAGCCGTGGTTTGCCGACCACTGCTCTAGCCAAATGGTTTGCCCTATCTGTCATGTCTTCATTTGTCCTGTATTCTAATTCTGTCTCTGTCTTTTAAATTAAAGGGGCCAGCGGACTAGCTCTAGTCAATGAAAGGTGAGCAAAAGTTTATTGTCCCTTATGGAGTGAAGTTTTGAAAGGCAGTGCACAACTCACCAAGACCCCATTTCTTGTCTGAGTAACCACGGAAGTATGTGTTGAAAGTAATCTTCATCAGCCTGGATTCCTAAGTGGCTATGAAGAAGAGAATCCTGCCTGTTGATTTGTGTCAACAAACAGCATGATTGAGAAACACACCTTTGTTTTTACAAGCCACTGAGATCTGGGGGTTGCTTGTTACCAGAGCATAACCTCACTCGTCCTGCCTGATATAGCTATTGAGCACATTTTTCTAGAAAGGTCCATTGAAACTAGAGACCATTCTTTGGTATAGCTTTTTCTGTGTGTATTCTTCATAGACCCTTATTCATAGTACACACCAATTAAATCTGTATTGGATGCAAGTGAATTAATAATAGATTAGTCTGTAGATAACTGGTTGCAATGTTTAGGGAATCTTTCTCATGGTTTTTTTTTCATTATTTTTTTGTCTTCACCTGAAGATATGTTTTTATTGATTTTAGAGAGAGAGAAAGGGGGAGGGAGAGAGGGAAACATCTATGTGAGAGAGAGACACGTACACACCTCAACAGGGGATCAAACCTGCAACCTAGGTATGTGCCCTGACCAGGAATTGAACCCTTTGGGTGCTTGGGAAAACACTCCAACCAACTGAGCCACCTGGCCAGGCCTCATTGCTTTTTTATATAAAGAATGAATGATAAAAACAAGTCCATGAACATTCAGCTCCCTGAACATCTCCAAGATACTTTTCAATGACATGTGCTCCTCCTAAAGGACATTGTCATGCTATCATGATGCACCAAGTCTTCTCTTTTTCTGGCATTTACTTTATTTGGCTCAACCCAGGTTCACTCAGTCTAATCATGGTGAGGCGAACCTCTGGCCAGTGAGAGGAACCTGCAGTTACCACAGTGAGAGCGCTAACTTGGGCATTTGTCCATTACTATTTCTTCATTGACATGGAACTTCAACTAAACATTATTGCATTTACTGAGAAATTGGGGGAAACATTCAAGTTTCACATTCCTTAATATGGATGTGCACAGTCATTCCTGTCAGGTTGTTAGCTGGGGGAAGGAGAGCATGCCTAACTTGCTACTCCTGGGTGTATTCCCAAGACCTAGCAAAATGCCTGCATCATAAAAAGCACCAATACATACATGTAGAATGATTTTTTAAAAATATCATTAGGAACTACCAGTCATCTGTGAGAGGTACAGCCATTTTTATTTCCATTTGGAGGTAAGGCTCAGAAATATTAAATAATTTACCCAGGTCACACACACAAGAGATGGAACTGGCATAGAAGCATCTTCTGACTGCAAGGCCTTTGCTCTTTCTTGGATAGAGTGGTAGATCCAGGATGCGGGAGGAATCGCACGCGTTCTGGAGTCTGGTGGACCAAGATTTGAATTATAGCTCAACTACTCATTAGTTATATGTCACTGGGAATTTCTACAATCTGTTCTCGCATGTTTTCTTTAAACCACAATGATATTTTCTCCCCTTCAAGTAAGTCTTGTATTTTATTTAGTTTCCCATAAGTGCTATTTTTTGGCACGGTGTAATTATTAAGCTGTAAGTGCTCTTTCATGGTCCTCTATGGTTAGGTTGGATTCATGCTCCCTCAGTGACCCAGGCTTTCCCAAACCGTTTCTTGAGGCATCCAGAATGGATTCAGCAGGAGGTTGTATTCCCTCTTTGGAATATGCTGTTTAGAGATCCAAACTTCATTTTGACCTTGCAAATCAATAATGATAGCCCAAGATATTTTGTGTTTAAAACCTAAATGGTTGTTTGCTTAAAATTGTAAGAACAAATTTGGAGGCCAGCTTAAAGCACTTAAAGCTTTAGCCTGCCCTGGAAAAAATGCATTCTTTGTCTTGTATCAACATGTTAATAAAATCTAAAGTTCCTGTATAAACAGAACTTGCTTCAGTGGGAATTGTGAGGACATAAAGGGTGCAGGATCATAAATGGACTGTATTAGTGAAAGCCATTTACCTAGCAGTGTTTGTATTTAACGAGAGCCCAATAAGTAGAAAACACTAATATTCCTTCTAGTAGGGGAGTCAAGATGAGCCGTAACTTTATACAATAGAAATGTGTATACTGTGAACAGAAATATGTGTGCAATATTTGCAAAGTTATATTTTCATACTATTTTATAACCCAAATTCATATTCAATAAAGATCCACTTCCTATCCCATTTTATGATCTTTCTGGAGTCACTTAAAGGCAGTAATTTTAGCAGTAAGTTATGACTTTATAACAGTATTTTAATCAGTATATTGCAGTACTATATTGCATTTAAACTCTCTGGACATATGATTATTAAAAATAATATTTGCACATGGAAAACTGCCATTTTAATGTTCTTCTGCCTCTTCAAGTTGACTCTATTTTTGAAAATTCTATTGGAGTTAAATTCTAGAAGATCTGTGATCTTGGATGTTTCACAGACTGATCATGAGGCTTTGGAAAAATCACTTTATCTCTCGGCAAATCAGTTTTGTTATCACGGAAAGAAATAGTAACACACTTCATAGCGTTCTTGTTGCAATATAAAAAGAAATGGTCTGAGAAAATCTTTGCCCAATGTAAAATGCTAGTCAAAGTTTAGTTACCCTTCCTGACAGTGCAATTTGTGCAATTTACTCCTCTTAACAGAAACTTTTCCTGATTGGTTTGTGCTGGTGCTGGCTGAGGTAGTGTGTACACATTCATTCCTCTCCCCTTTCCCTAGCAGAGATCTAAAATACAGCACTGAGCTATTTTTACCAAGGTTGTCACTACTCAAGGAGCAGTCAACCAGTGGATGGAATAGGAACAAGTGATTTCTTTTAAAGTAGGGTTTATTTAACAGGCAATCTTTACCTCCAACACTCAGGAACTGGAAAGACTTGAGTCTCTACTTTCTAGTAAGATTTCAGTGGAATTGGTTAGAATAAAAAAGAATTATTTCTATATAAGTGGTAGATAAATTTAGGGGGAAAGAACCAATTATTGGACAATTGATAGAAATACTTACATTTAAAAACTATGTTTTGATCCTAGAGGTAGGCCTTCCCCAGAGTTCTTTTAAAAATATTTTTTTTGCCCTGGCCAGTGTGGCTCAGTTGGTTGAACATCGTCCTGTGCACCTAAAAGTTGCTGGTTCAATTCCCAGTCAGGACACATGCCCAGGTTGTGGGTTTGATCCCTGGTCAGGGTGCGTGTGGGAGGCAACGAATTACTACCTGCCTCTCCCCCTCTCCTTCTGCCTCTCCCTCTCCCTCTCTCTTCCTCTCTCTTTAAAATCAATAAAAACATTAAAAAATATTTTCTTATCTTCTTCAGCCCAGGAAGTCGTTTAAAAATTTTTGCATATAATTATGCAAATCCACAAGTCTTAGCTTTTTTTCCTGAAACCATCAAATAACACTTTAGTATGTGGTCTCAGGAGGGTTATTACAGGGAATAAATAGATGCCATTATGTGTCATTTCGCCCATCAAAGAATACAGTAGCGATTATTGTGTTGTAAAAGGAGCAGACTCAAAATGATCACATTGCATTATCTACTAAAGGCCTGGGAAAGTTGAATAACTATTACTTACTTTGCTCAAATAAGGCATTTGAGCCTCATTTGCTAGAGGTTTGTTCACATTCTCTTCCTATCACATGTTCTATTCACTTCTTTGAAAATAATTTCAAGACAAGTTACCCTGGTTTTAAAAAACATGAAAGACAAATGATAATATCCTATACTTTGGTTTTTCTCCCTACAGTGCCTTCAGATAATAGAAGGTTGGTCACAGCCCATGATATAAAATACTAGCTGTTGACTCGCAGTTACACCAGAAAGGCCAATATTACAGACTGCCAGGATAAAGATGATTTTAATTAAATCGCACAAATCCCTTTGTACTGCGACCAAACCTTCTGCGGGCTGACTGACTCGGAGCCGTTCTGGCGTGTGGAGAGTTAACCAGGTTACTGGATTCCTAGTTAACTTCTTTCACCAGGAATGCGATTCATGTTTACCTATATAAGGAAACCTGTTCGGCTGACCTGAGTTTGGCGGATTTTTGCGCTGCCTGGGAGGCGTGTGAGCACACAGCCTGGAGAGGGGGAGTGATCCGAGCTGGACAGAGGAAGCTTCCTGAACGCCCCAGCCATTCAGCTGATCCGAGGCAGCCTGCTTGGACCTACAGGTTTGCTTTTTTCCAGATCACACCGAGGAGCCAAAAGCCCGTCCTGGGAAAATGGGGAAGCCGGTGAGTCTTACCGATCTCTCTCTCTTCTTGCTTCTGCTTAAGTGGCAGCCTCGCTGCTCTCACCCAGGAAGCAAAGGGGAGGCTGAGCTCAGCCTCTCACCCCACAGCTCCTTCCCGAACAAACACAATGCGTCGCAAATACCTCCAGACAACTTTTCTGCCTGCTTTGCACACCCAGAAGCCACGGGGGCGATGATTTTCGCGCTTTAGACGTTCCAGGGAGTGTTTTTCCTCACCCAGAGTTTCTAGACCCTCACGATGAGCAAACTTTCTCATCGTTGTGGCACTCTTAAACACTGGGAATGAGCCTCGGGGTGCTTTGTGAGAAGGCTGAGTCCCCGAGGAAGTCATAGTAAATCTAAGTGGGGTTCTTTCCACCACAGGCAGGGTGAGATTCTGCAGAAGTGCAATTTGTCACTAAAAAGGCGGGCTGAAGGGATCATTTTTCATTCATGCAGCAGCAAAATGCTTGCATCGTGCACATGCAATAAAGGACACCTTCTGAGACACTGAGGAAGGAGAGACGCCGAGCTGGGCTCTTTGTTCTAGACAATGTGAAGAAGCCCACTCTTGCCTTTTGACAAGTAGCGCGTGTCTATTTATATATAAGGCGAGAACGATGAATAAAGGCTTTCTGTCAAAGGCATTGCAGCCCATGGATTTCAAGTGCGGCTATATTCTATATGTATACAAAGATCTCAAGCTGAATGTAATTAAACGTGGATATGTGAAAGGGTAACGGGCTGGCAGGGGAATTTTAGTTATACTTGGGAGCAGCCAGTTATGAGACCGCCGAGAAAAAAGGAAAAAAAAACTATTCTGAGTTCTGAGGCACAGGTATAACTTTTGAAGCAAGTCTCTTTTATAGTGCAGCTGTCAAAAGTGATTTGGGAATCAGGTACAAAATTGTATTATTTTTATTTTTTATGGCAAGGTGGTTCGTCATTGCGTTAGCTTGGATAAACGTTTTTGAATATTTGATGGCTCATCTATCAAAGAAATAGTGTTGTTTTCTGTCACACACACACAGTGACTTAATCCTAGGGGTTTGGGAAGCAGGATTCGGCTACCAATGACAGCAAGTGGCACGAGGAACCGCTTTTGAATTTCTCATATTAAGAAATTAATTTCTTAAATTGACCTCAAGGAAAGTAATACGCTCAAACCAGCAGATCTGAGAGAATGACCACTTCTTGAAAAATTGCAGTCACAGCCCATTCCCTACTGAGGCTATAGATCCAATACAGGGAATGGCAACTGCTTATTCAGAACAACAAAAGCTGGGGCCAGTTTTATTAGGGCTCTCGACTTGAAAAAGCATAACTCTTCATAGTAACTCAGTTTAAGTGAGCCCTGCTCACCTCCACGAGAATGAAACCTAGAAAAGCAGTGCGTGTGACGCCGTAGCTGTTTTCAGAAATAAAATTCTTAATAGCACAGAAGTAGCAGAACTGAGGAGACTGTTGTAAATGTTTGAAAGCTGGTTATCTCTTAGGTGCCGCTCAGAAAAACAGGAGTCTTGATATGGTGTTGCTCTCAGTGGGAATCAGTAACCCAGGAGACACAAAACACTATTTGAAAATATACGGTTAATAACAGATGTTTATACCGGGTTGTCTCACCCCGCCGAGGAGATGGCTTCCGGCCAAATCAACCAGCACGTCTGCCGGTTTTCCTGTGAGTTGATATGTACACAGTTATTATACACTAATTACATCAACAGCCAAGGGAATATATAACCAGAAAGACAGATAAGTCTCCTGGGCCGGGGAGGGCAGGGGGCTGCGCACAGGGTTCTTGAATCCCATGTTGAGAGCTCTGCTTGCCAGTGGCCTGTGAATTATTGGAGATGACTGGGGTCCTGGCTCCAACCTCCACTTAGTCTTGGCTCCTCAGCCTCTCATTTGGGGGCAATAATAGTGATTATTGTATTTAACACTTTGGCGTTAATAAAGTTCCAGGCGGATTTCTTCTCAGAGATGAAAGTTACTTCAGTGTCCGGACTAATCCTCCAATGACAGGCAGTTAGGACGCCGTGGTGTTGCATTAACCCTTTAAGTCACTGGTACTGTGTGCCTGTCGGAAGGGTTTAACCATCCTGCAGCTCCTCAGACCTGGGAGACGTTAAAGCAGTGTCCAGGTTAAAGGAGGTTGAAAAATACTGGGGGGAAGTAAAAAAGAGACACCAGTCTTTTCAGAGACTTCGTGTGCTGTTCATCTGCTAGCATGCTCTGGGAGTCCCCACAAAAGGGTAGCATGTGAACTCTAGTTTGCTGCAAACTCCCCTGATGGCTGATCACCCCGAGGAGGGTTCTTTAAGACAAAGCTTCCCGGCAGTTGTCCGCAAGCCCTGGTAAATGATGGCTGGGTTAGAGACGTGCCCACATGTCTATCTCTCTTGGCATCTAGGCCATCGAACTGTGCTTAGGCTGGGCTGTCCTCCCAAAGGTTTTCTCTGCACCGCATAGCTTCCTCAATTTGCCCCTATATTGTACAGATAGGATCCATTTCTATATCTGTCATGATGCGTCGAAGCTGACACTCTGACAATCCAAGCCCAGAATATAGATCAGTGATGGCGAACCCATGACACGCGTGTCAGAGGTGACACGTGAACTCATTTTTTTGGTTGATTTTTCTTTGTTAAATGGCGTTTAAATATATAAAATAAATATCAAAAATATAAATCTTTGTTTTACTATGGTTTCAAATATCAAAAAATTTCTCTATGTGACACGGCACCAGAGTTAAGTTAGGGTTTTTCAAAATGCTGACACGCCGAGCTCAAAAGGTTCGCCATCACTGATATAGATCATGCAAGTCAAAATTCTGCTGTACTGTGCTTACCTGGGTCTTGGGGCTCAGTGTGAGAAAGAATACACGAATTTTTATTGTCAAGGCTCTCTTTATGTCATCTACTTGCCCTTTTAATTTTATAAAATTTTTAAAAAGTGTGTGTGTGTGTGTGTGTGTGTGTGTGTTGTCCTCTCCTTAAAGATCTCTTGACAAGTAGATGGCAAAGTGTTTTATTTCCTGGGATCCTTTGTAACATTAACGTCTCATTTATACTTCCCTTTCTCAAACTGCTATCGGGGTTTGTTTGGCTGGGATTCCCCCACCACCAGTGTGGCCTAGTCCAGAGGCAATGACATAAAAGGACCTGGTTTCAAAAGTTATTTATTAAGTGTAAATTCTTTCCTTGGACACAGCACCAAATTTGTACACAGCATTTGTATCCCTGGTGAACTTTCCCTGGCTTTCTCTGCCTACCATTTGACATCAATTACCTTTTCAAAAACATTTGGCGTTATTAATTCCTGTTACATTCATTCAGCAAATATTTATTGAGTGCCTTTTGAAGTCCTGTGCTAAGTACTCTGGAGGAAAAGTGGGTCTATAAGAGACAGATGAATTTAAACCAAATCTTCATGCAACCATAGCATTTCTGCAGAGAGAAATATCATTATTTGAATGATGTGCAGCATATAAAGTCCATGGCTACAAACTTCCTCAACCACTCACGTTTTGCTAGTCATTCTGAAGGACATTCTTTAAGTCAGACATTCACAACTGGTGAGCACAAAGCAGGTAACATAGGTCAAGAGGTTCATGCTTTCAGTGACCAGAGAGAGGATCTCCATGTCAGAACACATCAGGCAGATGCCAATGAACTTGGTATATTTCCACAGGAAAGACGCCACCTTGCCCCCTGCAGATCATCAATAGTAACAGAGCTGGACGATGCCTCATTATATTTTGTTAATGTGATTTGCAACACCACACTTTCTTGGGTTGTCACAGGTTCCTAGGGTCCCATGTGAAGAAGAAATATTTCCAGAGTCCTGGGGAACTCGAGTGCTCTTATACTCACTTTTAACTGCTGGAAATTATTATTTTTTAAAATATATATTTTTATTGATTTCAAAGAGGAAGGGAGAGGGAGAGGGAGAGAGAGAGATAGAAACATCCATGATGAGAGAGAATCATGGATCGGCTGCCTCCCACACACCCCACACTGGGGATGGAGCCCACAACCTGGGCATGTGCCCTGACCGGGAATCGAACCGTGACCTCTGGGTTCATAGGTCGATGCTCAACCATTGTGAGCCACGCCAGCTGGGCTAAACACTAACAATTATTAAGGTACAAGTTCCAGGGACAGTTCTTATGACGCAGACAAGAGAAGCTGCTGTGACCTCTCAGGTTGTATATGTAAGACTCAGAATTGGGGACCGCAAATTAAGAACTGGTGTTCCCTAACCGGTTTGGCTCAGTGGATGGAGCGTCGGCCTGCGAACTGAAAGGTCCCAGGTTCGATTCCGGTCAAGGGCATGTACCTTGGTTGCGGGCACATCCCCAGTGGGAGGTGTGCAAGAGGCAGCTGATCGATGTGTCTCTCTCATCGATGTTTCTAACTCTCTATCCCTCTCCCTTCCTCTCTGTAAAAAAATCAATAAAATATATTTTAAAAAAAGAACTGGTGTGCGCCAGTTGGATTTTCCTAGTATCTAGGACATTAGCAAAACCAATTTAAACTATATTGATATTTGAAGGAAGGTTAGCTGGCAAGGTGAGAGACAGGCCTAGGACTCCTAGTTAAATGTAAAAAGCACATTTCCATTTTTTAATTACTTGCTTGCAATCACATATAAGGGAATCTTCTGTGAGTGAACCTTTCCAAGACATTGAGTTACTTGATATATTCTTGCCAAGGGTTCCGTTAAATTTGTTTCAAGGAAAATAAAAATGGCTAGCAGCGCTTTGTGGGCCATGGCCTTCTCAGATATGCTTGGTCCTTAATAACTGCATCTGCATAAAAGCATGGCTCTCAACTACAGGGTGGGGCGAAAGTAGGTTTACAGTTGTATGTAAAACACAGAGTTTATTCTTCTACTATTATTTATTCACATTGTATTATATTCCATACAGACAACTGTAAACCAACGTTAGCCACACCCTTGTTATGGGCCCATACGCTCACACTCTCTCGTGAGTTGCTCTTCACTTGTCTAAACTTGAGACAGAAATGAAATTAAGCAGAACCACCTCAATTTGACAGTTTGAGTTTTCACACGTGACAGGAGTGGAATGTTGGTTAAAGAGCCTGAGCCAGGAAACGCTGCATTAGTGAGAGGTATTGTTCTGCCACAGAGGCCTTGGTTAGTTAAACCCAAATTATTTCCCCCCCTGAGTATCTAATTGTGCAGTTATTTAGATCTGTACTGACACACTCCTCATGTATTGCCTTGGGGAACAAAGCGGTATATAAACTACTAGTGAACGGATAACAAGTTTACTCGAACTGATATACTTGGCTTCACGTTAAGAAACAAAAGAATTGCAGTGTTTCCCGAGTTTTTCCAAAGCAGTGGACGGTGTGTTTAGCCAAGTCATCTTAAATTTCTCTGGGATTCAATTTCCTCATCTATCAATAGAGACATAAATACACAATTCATTGGACAGTTATGAGTATTGAAAATGGTCGTGTCTGTGAAAGCACCGAGCACAATGCTCAATCAATAAGTATTAGCTGGATTGAAATGGGTGGAAGAAGTGGATTGAAATGGGTGGAAGTGGATTGAAATGGGTGGAAGAAGTGGATTGAAATGGGTGGAAGAAGTGGATTGAAATGGGCGGAAGTGGATTGGGCGTCTTGAGCAAACAAGAGGTCGGAGTAGAAGTGGACACACACCAATGGCCCATATGTAATTTTGCCCACTCAGTGATTTAAAAATTGCCTTTTCAGTGAAGCGTGATATCGTTTCTAATGTCTTGTACCAGGTCCTCTTTGCTTATTTTTGTTACCTGTTTGTCCCCTGTAGGGTTGTCTATTTGAGACCTGTGTTCTAAAGGCTTCTTCCTTCTATAAAAGATCTGTGTTATTTCAAATATGTTTCCCCTTTTAAGGTGTTTTTCTAAAACAAATCTATAATCATAAAAGTATAATATGCTAATTAGACTGGACGTCCTTCTGGACGAAGCAGGGGCTGCAAGGGAAACCTGGGTCCCAGGTGCCAGAGGGAAGCCGGTGCTGGCAGCTGGGGGAAGGAAGGCCTACTCTTGCATGAATTTCGTGCACCAGGCCTCTAGTAGGTTTTATAAACAAAATAAAAAATACTCACTTTGTACTTATTCATTAGACAGCTTGAAAGCTTTTCCAACAGCTGTGGTGGGAGGGCCTGAGCTAGTTACTAAATGTATTGATTAAAAACCCACTTGTGTTACAACTACATTTTTCTGGTTTCAGTTCGTAATAATGGTTTCTCAGGGGTCTTCAGGATGGATCTGTCTAAAGCTGTTATGCTCCATAAGGTTACCCTCGGGCCCCACTCTCTTTCCCCCACTCCCCACCTGCCATGTCCCACCCCAGTGGAATGTGACATTGAATCTGATGTAGCTCCTATCATGTAGAGAGAATGTATGCTGTGGGCTAATGTACCCTGATAGAGTTCATGCCTGGCTAAGGCAAGTGGAAAGCATATGTTGCTGGTGTGATGAGGAAGCAGGGCAGCTGTATTAGTCAGCTCAGGCTGCTATAACAAAATACCATAGACTGAGTGGCTTAAATACTAGACATTTTTTTCTCACAGTTCTGGAAGCTGGGAAGTTCAAGATTAAGGTGTGGACAGGTTCAGTGTCTGGTGAAAGCTCTCTGCCTTGCGGATAGCCGCCTTTTCTCACTGTGTTCCCGCATGGTGGAGAGGCAGCCCACTCTCTCTCACATCAATCGGTTGCCTCCTGAGCTTGCAACCAAGGTACATGCACTTGACCGGAATTTAACCTGCGATCCTTCAGTCTGCAGGCCAACGCTCTATCCACTTAGCTAAACCAGCTAGGGTGAAAATGCACACGTTTTGAGCCTGAATGACTTGGTGTGGGTTCAAGTCTTAGCTTACTCATTTACTAGCTATGTGATGCTAAGTTTCTCTGACTCTCAGTTTTCCCATCTTTAAAAGTGAGACCATAAAGACCCATCTCCAAGGGTTGTTCAGACAATCAAAATAGCTTCATAATATGGTCAAAGGCCCTACACACATGAGTTACTATTTACTCCACAAATTCACCACCAGTGAAGCCTGGAGGAGGAATAGCTGTTCTCAATAACTTACTGGGGTGTGAGGTGGTGTGTGAGAATCTTGACAGCTGAGATTTCAGCACTCTGTAAGTTTACCTAAGTGAAGTTTTCTCCTTGTTGATAGTGTACGGGACAGCTATTAACTTCAGTTGTCTGGTGAATTTCTTCTATTTCATTCCATCCCCCTCTCCTCTTCTTCCTCAACCTGGATTAAGGAATCCCATATAGCACTTGTCGGCAAACTGCGGCTCGTGAGCCACATGCGGCTCTTTGGCCCCTTGAGTGTGGCTCTTCCACAAAATACCATGTGCTGGCGCGCACGTACAGTGTGAAGTTGACTTAAAGCTTTAAGTAAAGTTGATTAAGTGAATTTTAGGGAACGTTGTGGAGTGAAAGAAGATGTAGTGTCGAGGATGGAGAAAGGTATGTTGAGATGGTTTGGACATACGGAGAGGATGAACGAAAGGAGATGGACGAAACAAGTGTACAAGACGAGTGTGGATGGGAGAGGTGGAAGGGGTCGACCTCAGCGAACGTACCTCAATCAGATTGAGGACGTTTTTAGCAAAGGCCAGCTTAGGAGTCCCCTAATGAAGTTAATCACAATGTACCTACCTATATAGTTTAAGTTTAAAAAATTTGGCTCTCAAAAGACATTTCAATCGTTGTACTGTTGATATTTGGCTCTGTTGACTAATGAGTTTGCTGACCACTGCCATATAGGAATAAGCTACATTGCTTTTCTTAGCTGAGATCCTTTCTCACTTGTAAGAGGCCTGTAGGATTGAGGAAAATGGAACCTGAGAGTCTGCACTAACAGATGAGCACACTTGATGAACTTCACGCTCCCTGTAGACTTCGGGTGAAGGTTTTCCCATTCGACTTCTCTAGCATCAATTTCGTGAGAATTGTGGATGACGTGTGCTTCCCCTGCCCTCGAGTGACCTCAGCAAATTCCTCTCTGACTTCCAAAGATTCCCTCATGAAAGGGACCCATTAGGCAGTGAGAGCTGCAGCCACAGGGTTAGGAAAACCTGGGCCTAGGCGGGGAGGGGGGAAGTGGGCGGGGGGGGGGGCAGGGGCCTGCGCCCCCTGGAATCCAGGTGTTAGCTTCCCTCTGCAGGTGTCCTGGAATTGCAGGATGCAGGTCACTACCCCCATTCTTCTGTTGCTTCTTCGGTTTCTTTCCCTTTGTTCTTGACACACACTGTGAAGTCTCTTCATTTTAGAGCCGCACTTGTCTCTCACTGAATTATCAAGAATATTCCGTTTGTCATCAAAACCCCCTTCAGTTCTTTTCCCCCCAAGAAACATTTCTTTTCATATATCAAAGCATGTGGGAGGCATAGCATTTTCTCACTTCCCGGGTGTCATGTTCGGGGGGGAAGATTGTGAAACGTTTGTATGAACTTGCAGATAACTCGGCTGCACTTGGGGCTCCATCTGGAAAGCTGAGCTTTTACTACGTACACCCGGCCTGGGATTTGGGTATGTGGGAGGAGTGGGGAAGGAAGTGGAATGAAAGCCGTTATCTGAAATAGAGGTTTTAGGCATGTATTTAAGAGCTGCTTCTTTCTACCGCCTTTCCTCTGCCTTCATAATTTTTTTCTCTACATGGTCCACTTTGGTGCAAATCATTTCAAGATAGAAGAGGAGTTTCAAAAGGCAATCCTAAATCTGAATTGTATCTTCCAGAGGGGCGGCCACTTCGCTTCATAAAGACCCATTTGGCTTTAGTTTTGCTAAGTTCAAAGCAGGAGCATTCCATAGGACCTTGCGATTAGCGTGTGCAATAGTAATGGCTCCCGCTCTGGATGTTTGAGGAATCACAATGCAATAGAAGGAAGCCAGAGCTAGGCAGTGTCATACCAGAGAAAGAGTTCACTTTGCCCATGAATGCAGTTACCTGCCATTAAATCATTTGCCCACAGGTCAAAGATAATAGAGGAACCTGGTAGAATGAGCCAGAGTGAAGATCGCTCTAAAGAGAAAACACATCAAACGTTACAATGAATGAAAAATGGTGAGAACTTCGGTTTCCAGGCCCCCCAATAAAGCTCTTGCAAAGATAAAGATGTGAGCTTTATCCACCATCAGGCCTTCTGGTCTGTTTATCCTGTTCAGAAAGACTGGGATCAGGAGGAGTCGGGCCTCTGCCAACAGATTGTAGGTCATAAATTCGTTAATAAAATATGTCCCGTGTTATCTCTAAAACAGCTTATTTTATATATACTTGTCCGTTTGATTTACTTGTTTCTTTGCTTACTCAAGGCTGTATTTTGGTAGCATAAGTCAATATATGAGTTTTAGATTATCCAAAGTTTATTTATAAATGATCTGCCTTATGTGGGGAAAATAAAAGTGGGGGATGTGTGTGTGCGTGTGTGTGTGTGTGTGTGTGTGTGTGTGTGTGTGTGTCTTGTATATAATGCATTGCTGTTGATCAGGAATCTCGAAGTTAACTTTAGCTCTAAATATATAATACGAGTGATTCCAATGAAATGTGTATATTGTTATATGCCAAAATAGATTGATTTTTTAGTTTAAAATTAATTTTTATTGCCACTTCCTAGACCTTCTCAGGGCTTATATAGTTCCAGTAGAATATTTCCATGTATTATTACATCTACTGCTTGTTGACTAGAGTCACTATCAATGATAAAGCAACACTATATGTATCTATGTACATTTACCTGTATATTACATATATAGAAATGTATGTGCCCATTAGAAAGTTTCTCTCTCTTAAGGACAATAAGTTGTAGCCATTGTTTACTGATTTTTTTCAAATTCAGATGAAAGAATAAGAAAAGAAAATGTCACAGTACTTTAAAGACCAAGTCTAATGATTTAGAAGGTAGGTGGAAGTCAAAAAGGTAAGGGAGAAAGGAAAAGAAAAGAGAAAAGAAAAAATAGAGAAGCAGGATATGTTAGAGGAAGTGAGGTCCCAAAGCCGGAAACATCTATTCACGGCTCCCCAGCCAAGCACAACCCCCATAACTAAACAAAGGCTCAGCTCGGCAGACAAACAGGTGGAGGCCTAAAGGATCAAGAAAAGCAGCAGCAGCCACAAAGTGCTAGGAAATATTGGAGACTAGATAGGGGGGAACGAGGGAGAGGAGGAAGGAAGGAGGAGAAGAAGGGAAGAATGGAGGGGGAAGAGAGGGAGAGAGAGACAGAGAAAGAGAGAGGGAGAGAGAGAGGGAGAGAAAGAAAGAGATGACACAAAAGAAAGGATAAGAATGAATGGAGCCCTGACGGGTTTGGCTCAGTGGATAGAGCGTCGGCCTGCGGACTCAAGGGTCCCAGGTTCGATTCCGGTCAAGGGCATGTACCTTGGTTGCGGGCACATCCCCAGTAGGGAGTGTGCAGGAGGCAGCTGATCGATGTTTCTCTCTCATCGATGTTTCTAACTCTCTATCCCTCTCCCTTCCTCTCTGTAAAAAATCAATAAAAAAAAAAAAAAAAGAATGAATGGAACTTCAGGGTAAATGCTTTCAAACTTAAAGCAAATGAACAAAAAGGGAAATACAGAAGAAAGTAAGAAATGAGGAGGTGACATTAAAAAATCAAGAAAGCCCTAGCCGGTGTGGCTCAGTGGATAGAGCGTTGGCCTGCGGACTGAAGGGTCCCAGGTTCAGTTCC
Source organism: Myotis lucifugus (assembly GCF_000147115.1). Taxonomy (NCBI): domain Eukaryota; kingdom Metazoa; phylum Chordata; class Mammalia; order Chiroptera; family Vespertilionidae; genus Myotis; species Myotis lucifugus. The sequence goes on along the minus strand of NW_005871599.1, from coordinate 340,165 downwards.
AGTCAAGGGCACATGCCTGGGTTGCGGGCTTGATCCCCAGTGGGGGGGCGTGCAGGAGGCAGCCAATCAATGATTCTCTCTCATCATTGATGTTTCTCTCTCTCTCCCTTCCTCTCTGAAATCAATAAAAATATATTTTAAAAAAATCAAGAAATATGAAACGAGACAAAAGTGGCCATTGAGCTTGAGTTGGTGGCTGGCTGAGAAGACACTGTTCCCTGGGGGTCATGAGGAAAGGAGGATTAGGCAGCACTGAAACGAAGGTGGGCACGTGGAAGAGAGCCAGGAGAGAGCAAAAGTAAGGGGAAGGCGGCACTGCTAGCCCAGTGGTCGGCAAACTCATTAGTCAACAGAGCCAAATATCAACAGTACAACGATTGAAATTTCTTTTGAGAGCCACATTTTTTAAACTTAAACTATATAGGTAGGTACATGGTTATTCACTTCATTAGGGGACTCCTAAGGCTTAGGAAGAGCCACACTCAAGGGGCCAGAGAGCCGCATGTGGCTCGAGAGCCACGATTTGCCGACCACGGTGCCCACAGGAGAAGACGGCCAGCCAAGCAGTGGGTTCCAGAGAATGGCTGCCTAGTCATGTCCTCATGGGGTTCCTCCCAGTGAAACTGGCCCCTGAAGGTGGCAGCGCTAGTCTGATCCGTAATGAGCGTTATCTGCAACAGTAGTGGGAATGCCATGTGCTTTGGAAATGCCCCTGCTGGGAAAGGTCTCAGCTATGTGGTGCCGAGGAGCTTGGCTGTTCCTGACTGAGTTAGCAGCGCTTCTAGGGCTGTGACCAATAGCTTGGTGGCCTAAAGAGTTCATCTTCCAAATGTCTTCCAGACTCCCAGGAGTTATTTCTTTGGCCAGCAGTGCCTCGCTTCATATTTATTAAATGCTTCGAATTTCTGAAGAGGAGAGGGAGGGAGAGGGTGCAGTGCACGAACTCATTTCCACTGCCGAGCTTTGCCCAAGTACCCAGGGCTTGACTCGGGAACTGCGGGCTGAGAGCCTGCCCGCGAAATTCCAAATCCGATCTCTTGTGGGTTTAGACTTGCTCATTTATTTTGACTGTTTTGCTCTTAATAACTTACGTTTGGAATTCAGCAACCCAAGGAATTGTTTTTATGGCAATTTCGAATCTTCTACTCAATCGCACATTTCAAGGCCCATTTCAGGAAACAAGTGTGATGCAGTGTGTTCACAGTGAATTATTCATTCTTACCTGCAGCAGGAATGAGACCGAGAGTGGTCCAGGAACACTCCCCAGTTGTTGACTCAAAGTGCCGCAGCTGCGTTTACAACTCCAGTGGGCAATTCTGAAGATGGCAAACTTTACTTTGATACAGTGCCATAGCACCTCCATTAGTGCCCTGGTTAGAATGCAAACATCTGCTCGCTTTTATTGCCCATGTGTTGCTTAAAATGCTCTGTTTCTTACGACGTAAATCACTGGAATCCACTGACTATTTTTAAAGACTTTTTTAGTGTTTCCCTGAAACGATCACTCTTTACAATTGTTTCATCGATAATTGGCCCTTTAGGTACACACCAATGGCCAAGTTCATGTTTTCTGCTTTGGTGACCTTGCTCAAGGATGACATTATGACTCAAGTCCCCTCACCTGCTGCGGAGTTTGTTGTCTTTGGGGGCTGTGGGAAATGTAGCTCCATGGTTAGCACATTAGGTCCAAAGAAACTCACAGTTCCATTTACTGAATATGGGACCGACGACCTGCTGGTTATGGCTCCTTGACCGTAGCTTTGTGGTTTGCCTCGTGCAGTTTGCCCTGCAAGGGTTCACTGTTTCCTTCCCTACATATTTCTCTTACCCTGGCACAGCGGTTCTCAACCTGTGGGTCGAGACCCCTTTGGCAGTCGAACGACCCTTTCACAGGGGTCACCTAAGACCATGCTGCATATCAGATATTTACATGACGATTCATAACAGTAGCAACATGACAGATATGAAGTAGCAACAAAAATAATGTTATGGTTGAGTCACAACATGAGGAACTGTATTTAAAGGGCCAGAAGGTTGAGAACCACTGCCCTGGCAAGTGCAATCTATGTGCCCTCCAGGCTGCATGCATGCTCATGTAGATAAGCGCAGGGCAGCAAGGATTATCACTTTAATTCCAAGGCACTGGCTGTATTTCAGAGCCTCTTGGTGGGCACGTTTATCTTACTTTTACGGCACTAAAGGTCTGAAGCCATTGGCACTGCTCAAGAAAATAAGAGCCACGAAACACGGGCTCTACCTTTGGGAGAAACAAACCCATCAATTATGATCCCAGATATGAGAAAAGATGGGCAAAAGGCATGATGAAGAGTGGAATGGTCCTTCTTAGCCCGCTGATTAGAAAGGCTTGGGCGGACATGGCTATACATACTGTGTCCTCTCACTTGCAGACTGTTACCATCTAGCCCAGTGATGGCGAACGTTTTGAGCTCGGCGTGTCAGCATTTTGAAAAACCCTAACTTAACTCTGGTGCCGTGTCACATATAGAAATTTTTTGATATTTGCAACCATAGTAAAACAAAGACTTATATTTTTATATTTATTTTATATATTTAAATGCCATTTAACAAAGAAAAGTCAACCAAAAAATGAGTTCGCGTGTCACCTCTGACACGCGTGTCATAGGTTCACCATCACTGATCTAGGCCGTCCGGAAGGGGACTCTCATGATATTCCATAAATGATGGCTCTTACTCAGATCCTAGGATTGCATGGAGGTAGGAGGCTTCCATGGACTTCCCAAGGGAAGAATGTTGGAAGATGATAATTTGAAGATTATGAGAATTCCTGAAACTTGCCAAAAAATTAAGACAAGGACTAAATGAGAACTCCAAGAGACCAGACAAAACAAACGTGGAAATGTTAGGCTATAATGATTTCTTCCCACATAACATCTATTTGTTTCTTGCTCTCTCTGGGTTCCAAATAAGGAAATGAGTGTGCACCAAAGGGAAGCAATTATGGGGGTGAGGGCAGCACACCCAGTGCCTCGTGACTGGGAAGAGAAAAATATGGGATGGAGAAATTTGAGACCATTGCATGGAGTAACAGCTACAATGTAGTGTTTAAAAAAAGAATGCAGTGTTCTGTATGTCACAAATGGAGAAAATGTGAGTAAGGGAGATAAATTACAGTTCAAATTCATTTCATTTAATTAGTTGAAAAGAGTAGATGAATGGTCTTGGAACTTTTTCTATATAGTCTCTCTCTCTCTCTCTCTCTCTCTCTCTCTCTCTCTCTCTCTCTCACACACACACACACACACACACAGACACGCTCACATGATATTGTTTCCCCATAAAATAAACCCAAATAAAACTAGTGTGTGTGTGTGTGTGTGTGTGTGTGTGTGTGTGTGTGGTGTTGCTTCCCATCCCAGCTAAGGAAAGATGTAGAAAAGAACTCAGTTTGATTTCACAACCCTATGTTTTCCACCATCACTAGCTGTTTAATGATTTTTAAGGAGGGACAAATGGTATAGGCATTAGGAGAACAAACTTTTGAGCTATGCAAACCTAAATTAGAATTTCTGCCATGCCACTCACCAGCTGGGTTTCCTGCTCTTAACACTTAAGTCCCTGACCTTCATTTCTTTTCCCACACGCCCGCCAGAGTCATCGGATAAGACTGAATTAGAAGCTGTATGCGTCGTATTCTGCACAGAGTATGTGCTCAACAAATGCTGGCCAGTATCATCCCACTAAGTTCCTTGAGAGTGGTGGTCTAATATTTGATAAACGTGAGCTACGGAACTGTCACTCTGAAGGACAAATCATACAAAACACAGTGCCTTTGGGGAAGAAGGTACCCACTAAAAAGCTTTTGAATTTGTTGCTTAATACTGCTTTTACTCCAAATCACTCAGAATTGTTTAGACTTCCTTCGGAGGTCTGTGGGCTTAGGCAGGACTTAGGATCCCTTTGTTAACAGCATGTCGAGACAGTGACCTGCCAGAGTTGAAGGTGGACATTCATTCCCTATCACCCTGTCCACTCATTTCGCAATGGACAGCTTTCCTGGAATACCTTAAAGAATCTTTCTGAGACTAGATCGCCCTAAAGCTTCGCATAGAAAACATTGCTCAAATCAATTTGAACGAACGCTACTAAAATATTCAGCAATTGCAAGCAATTGTAACGTATGGTGGCTCAAAACTAGCTTTTAAGAATTCTGCCTGGAGACAAATTCTCTGTGAAATGCTTGAACAAATTAAGTACAAAGTTAAAATTTGTTTGGAAGATGCTGTTTTACCCAGACTGGTTTTGTATTTCTTCTTGGATCAGAAACATGTTAGTCCTTTTAAAAATACACATGTCCTGAAGACACGTTTCAAGAGGGCAGAAACCCTAATCGACAACAAAGTTCTATTTCTATAAATATGCAAAAATAGCAGCAATACTGAATGAAAGAAATGAACATCTGCTGCCATCTCTTCCTGTCACTCTCAAGGACGTGTTCTTTTTTTTTTTGTTTTTGGTGTGTGTGTGTGTGGAAGGAAATGTTCTTTTGATGGAAAAGAAAACCAAGTGGAAGTCATCCTGAGATTATTAATTGTAAGTTTTTCAAAGTATTTCATTGCTGAAGTCTACTTACCAGAAACACTTCATTTTACTTATCCTCCTCTTAGATTCCGAGGCACAGATGAATGATTTATTTGCTTGTTTTCCTGCAAGGTAGATTACAAAACTATTCCTGTCGTGTCTTATAACAAAGACCACTGAGGACAGCACTTACGATTTCCTGTCCTTCAAATGAGCTATATGAAGATTAAAGAGCACAGATCTTCCTTGCTAAGATAACTTAGATCCTTGAGGAAAGATTTTTTACCTTCAAACACACCTGATCCTTGAAGAGTGCTTATTTGTCATCACACCTTGCTGTGCACTTGTCAATTATTCTCAATCTTACAGAATAACCAACAAGGCAGGAAAACCTAAGAGCTCCACATCAAAGGGCTTGAGACAGCCCTATCTGAACGCTAGACTTTGGATCCTCTGGTGAGACCATAATTTGGTTTTTTCCTAGAAAAATGGTGGTAGAAATAGACGCTGGTCTTGCTAGCTCACTGGCCGGATACCCATTGTCTCCTTTCTCCTTTATTGTGCCATGAGGGCCGCTTCTGAAAGCAGGTACCATTGTCATAGCTACCTTTGTTGAGCCACAGCCTCTCCGAGCATGCTCTCCAGTTCCATTGTGTCGGTAATGATGTTTGTTAAACAGTCTTCGAAGTGGCACATATGAAATTAGTTTTTCCCACATGCACATGGGAGTAGTGTTCATAGTAAAATTATTTGGAGTCTATACAGTAGCATCAAAGATGCAATTTAGTGGGTTGTTATTGTTCACTGTTCATTCAATGACTTTTATGAACTTGCTGTGTTCGGGGAAAGCTGCTGGGTACTTAAGGATAGTCAGAATATTGCCGAGAATTCAGCATCTCGTGCAACCGCAACATGCACAGTTTAAGAGAGGACGAAGCAACTATAATATAAAACACAGGCCATTTGCTTGTTCAACCACCATTTATTAGGTACCTCTTTATTAGCCTATGGAGACACACGTCTCCTGCCCTCAAGGAAATTACAGTTTGATAAAGAATTTTAAATAGGTGCTAAGTAGGAGCACAAACTCAACATTTTCATTAGAAACATAACTTAAATATAGCAAGTGCGAAGAAGCTATGATCTGGTGGATGTCAGAAATAACAACTCTGGCTTATGCTTATATCAATATTGACCTCAGAAAGACTGTGTAATTGACAGAAAAGGACTGAACCTGTTTTGTGGGCTGTTCTTTTGCAACTTATTTGCAAGCTTGGTTTCCATGTCCATGATCTACCTGAAATAGTTCTGAAGAGGTTGAGGACATTGCTCAAGCTTGAGTGAGCTTCAGAATCTCCGGGTAAGAGATAGCGAGGAAGCAGATGGCTGGGTCCCACCTGCACAGATTCGGATTCTCCTGGTCTCGGGCCTGGGAGTCTGCATTTCTAACAAGTGTTGCCGGTGCTGCTGCTGCTGGGCCTCAGAGCCTATTTGGAATGGAAGCGTTTTCAGATGCGGATGCCCTGTTGCAGTGCCTCTGAGATTCTGAGGAGAGAGTGAAAGGGGCTGGGAAGTCCAGTGCCAGGGGACTGAAAAGCAATGGTCCAGGCCCGTGGTCGGCAAACCGCGGCTCGCAAGCCACATGCAGCTCTTTGGCCCCTTGAGTGTGGCCACGAAGTTTCAATCACACTGTACATGGGCACCCGCACGTGGCATTTTGTGGAAGAGCCACACTCAAGGGGCCGCAGTTTGCCGACCACTGGCCCAGGCTAATGTAAGGGGTGTCCCAAAATTCATGCAATATTTGAATTTTGCATGAGCATTAACAACAACAACAACAACAAATAAAAGCCTAATTTTACTTGGTTTATTGAATCAGATTCTAATATCTGTTGCCCTTTAATTTCAATCCCTTCAATTTGATAAGCATTACCAAGTACCAATTATGGCCCAGGAGCAGGGACAATGAAGACCAATGAACACCGCGGCTTTGCGTATGTGCCAGCAAAGCCGTGGAGGCCATTGACCTGATGTGCTATTCCATACATAACCCTATACTGGATACTTTATGAATCAATAAAAAATTTACAATTTTTATTATAAACCTGTGTTTTCTATCAAAATTACTTCTTGCGTGAATTTTGGGACACCCTTTAGACTTGCAATAAGTTCTTCTTTGGGCTGTTCAGGACCTCAGAACTTGTCTGGTAAGGCTTTCGATTTGAGGAGATGTAACTTATCAAAACTGGTTCAACCCTCCTTCGTCAGTATAATCAACTTGTTAACAATACAGGTGCACAGCCCCTGGAGGCCTGATGAAAAGGGTTTGTTTGCTGTCCTCGCAGAGCTTTGGAGTTTCTGGTTCCCATACACACCCGGGAGAATTATTAAACATTGTTTGCATGTTTGCACTTGGCTGTCCCTGATCGCTTGCCAGTGCCATAAGGCCGTTCAAGTTATGAGCGGAGCAGCCACACAGCCCCCATGGAGGGAAGCTGTGGCACAGGACAGGTGGTTGGATGTGAGCTCAGAACGTCCCTAAGAGTCCCGTAAATGATGTCCCTTCTTTCGTGATGAGAAACACCCTGTCTTTCTCTGTTTCCATCTGTAATTTTACCGGTGCCGTGTGAGAGGATGAGAGCATCAACTGGTGAGACAGAAGAAGTGATTTCTTGTGTTGGCTTCGTCCTCACTGACCATGATGTGACTTGTCACCCTTTGGGGTCAGTTAAGGTCCCTAGTCTGGAGCTCCTGGTCCTGTCCAATGAACATGTGTGATGGCAGGAAAATGTTAAAGGGCCTTTACCGTGGCATCATCCAGTATCAGGTGTTTTTGTGATCGTGTTAAAAATGCTTATTTTGAAATATGCCCAAAGGGCATTTTAAAAAGTTATACGTATGAGATTACCAGGTAGCCCAGCAACTGACCGTCTGCTTTTGTACAGCCCAGGAGCTAAGGATGCTTTGTACATTTTTAATTCAAAAAATTCAAAATAAGAGTAATATTTTGTGACAAGTGAACACTATATAAAATTCAAACTTGTCTCCATAAGTGGTTGGACTGGCACACAGCCACACCCTTCACTTATGGATTGTCCGTGGCAGCTTTGGGGCTTCCACCGCACCATGAGTAGTTGGGACAGAGACCACCTGACTCATAACGCCTAAAACAGTGGTCGGCAAACCACGGGCCTAAAACATCGACTATCGGGCCCTTTAGAGAGAAGGTTTGTCCACTTCTGCACTAGAGGGATACTCACCCAGGCTTTGCTGGTATGTGAGGGCTTCCCCTTGTCACTTGGATTTCCTAAGGTAGCCCTGACAAGGCATGTGGTTTCTAGGCATTCCCTGAGAAAAAATAAGAAAAAGAATGCTGAAAGTTCACAACGGAAACTCAATAGGAAAATGTCCTAAGTGTCACTGCCTGAGTCAATAGCATGAAATCTTGAATTATTTTGTTTGCATTCTGGCAGAAGCGTCACATTTTGAAATATTCAACCCATAAGACAACAGGCATCTGTGTAGAGACAGTGAGCCAGGTTTCGTGTGGAGCACAGCAAAGAATGTAGTCTCAGAGTGAGACAGACTTGGGTTCAACTTCCAATCACCATTCAGTCATTTCTATGCCAGCTATGCTGGCCATCTTCCTGGATTGTCTTTACTTTTCTTTCAAATAGATACCCAGTCTCAGGGATACTGAGGGGATTCAGTGAACTCATGTTAAGTGCCTGACACATAGTAGGACTCAGGAAATGCTAGTCCAGGATAGGAGGCCGCTCATCTGGGCTCTCCATGCCTCACGGCCCTCAGTCCCACCCCAGAATCTACAAAGAGGCATCAGAATCCCTTTTCAAACATCACTCTAGCTCCACTTCCGCAGTGTTCCTCACAGGTGTCTATAGAGTATCTTTTTCCAAAACTAGACCATCTCCCTGTTGCCTAGACCGCTCCACTGAGAGACCGAAGTGTAAGCTCTGACACAATGGAATAGAAATCAAATCTATTTTTCAATTATAGGATGAAATATGTCTTCAGTGCTGGGGGAACCCTACAGATGGATGTGATCCCAGTAGGTTCATTACTAGTCTCGAGGAATAGGCCAATTCAGGTTTGAAAATGTTTCCAGGCCTTCAGGTTAGAAGGACAACCTTCTTGCTGAAATCATACAGTGAAAGGGAGACGTGCAGGGGGACTGGCTTGCCAGGTCATCGTGGGGGAACGTTCAATTCTAAGTGGCCTGGCTTGCCATTCATTCTCCACCCTGGTTCAGTGGGGACTTAGGGACACTTCCCACACAACTTCTCTTTGGGCAAGTCAGGCTGGTGGCTGGGAGGCCTATGTTCTATGCCACACACTCTGAAAAGAACATAAAATCCAGTCTCGGGCGTCCTCCCCGCTCTGGGCCAGGCAGAGCAGGACTGGAATGACCCCGGTGCTGATGGAGACACGCATCCCCCATCATTATTTGATCCCTCATAGAGATGCTTAGAAAGGAGTGTTTTATGGTGCTGGTGTTTATCTAGTTTCCAATCTGGTAGGTGATTGGCATGATTGAAATTGGGCGGGGGGGGGGGTTTAAAAAAGATGATGAATGATTTTTTTGGATAGGGTCAAACGAGTATTTTTTTTAGTTTGTCAATCTTTTTGCTTCAGGGCTATGGCTTAAATTACTTAGTTTCTTGATGTCACCCCTCTTACCCATGTGTCTTAAAGATATGGCAACCTAACAACCAGCAGACTGCAACTACCTGTATGTAATGAGCCAATATATTCTTTTTTGTGTGGCCACTCAAGTTTAGTTGCCTACAGATAAAAGAGAATTGTCTGTTCCACTGTAGCCTGACTTCCCCCCTCAATGCTCTGTCAAAACTGCCCCCCAAAATGTCACTGTTGACCTCTTCTTGGCTGAATCCACTCAGTACTTTAGCCCTTACTGTACTTCAACTCTGTCATATTTTATATTGCTTTGTCCTGACATTTCTTATGCATTGCTTCCCAGATCTTTAAATAACAATTTAAATGGACTGTAAGATGATTACAAAAGGTATAATATGCATACAGTGGGAATACCAGAAGAAAAAAAAGAGAGAGAAGCAGAAAAAAATAATTAAAGTAACAATGGCCGAGAATTTTCCTAAATTAATTACAGAAACCAAACCATAAATCCAGGAAGTTCATAGACACAAAGCAGGATAAATATCAAAAGTCTCTACCTAGCCATATCATATTCAAACTGCAGAAAACCAAAGACAAAGAGAAAATCTTTAAAGTACAGTAACAGCTACTTATTATGTACCAAGCATAATATTTTACTTACATTATGTCATTTAATTTATATGGAAATCTCCATCTCAAGGACTTTATACTTCTCCCCATTTACAGATTATAAAACTGAGGGTCATGGAGATTAAGGCCACTTGGTTAGTAAGTGAATGGTCCAGGTTTCAAACTCAGGGCTACTTAACCTCAAAGGCTATGTCTCAGTACTAAGAAACGGTGTGGAAGGGACGTAACTTAGTATAATGAATAAGTGTCGACCTCAGAACAGAAAGTTATAAATTTCTGCACTGGGTTAATAAAGTTTAGAGCTGCGGTTACCCATTAGTATGGAAATCGTCAAACATAAATTGTCACTTTTAATATTTGTAGAAAGGAACTGATGTTGAACATAAAGGCCAATCTGTAAATGAAGAGGGAAACAAAATCAAACAAAAAGGGGGAATTTTTCAAATTCCAAGTGAGCTCTGACTAATTTTAAAAGCCAAGGGAAATAACATAATTTCTCCTATTACTAAATGTAATTGGGCCAGAAATTTTTTGAATTTGTCTTGACTCTCCATTTATTACAAAATAAAAGCTCTCTAAAAGCTGGAAACGTTCTAATCCAGAGGACTATTCCCTGATGATGAAGCTAAGCCCGACAGAGCTAGCCTAAGCAGCCAGGATACCAAATGATTCCCAAGGGACTGACTCAGCCATCCCCCAGTTTAAAACCTCAATTTAGGTTGGAATTCTCTCTAACTCCAGCCTGGTTAAATCAAGCGGTTTCTAAAACTTCTGTTACTCAGTATGTCCTTGTTCTTTGTTCACTTCTATTAATTCATTGCATCTGTGTATTAGTTCACTGTGTTTCTGCCTAGTGGTTGCACCCTTTTCTGTTTTATGCTTTTGACACAGAAGTTAAGCCAATGTGTTAGGCCCAGGGGACAATGTGCTCACTGGATTGGTTTCACCCCTTATCTGGGTGCTATATAGTCTGGGAGTTGGGGTATCTGTCACTTTGAAAACTAGCATCATTGTCTTCTGTGGGTCTCACCCTTGTGGCTACAGGTGGGAAGCCAGTTGGTTTTATTGGGCCTTTCTGTGAGATCCTTGTATTTGGGATCCAGTGCTGCCTAACAAATTGCCCCAAACTCAGAGGCTTAAAGCAACACACACTTATTATCTCACGGTTTTGTGGGTTAGGAGCCCAGGCACGGCTCATCTGGGTCCTCCACTGAGGGCCTCACAAGGCTGTGATCAAGGTGTCCACTGAGGTGGTATCTCATATAGAGACCGGGGAGGAATACGCTTCCAAGCTCACTTGTGTGGTTTTTCACAAGATTCAGGTCCTTGAGGGCTGCTGGACTGAGGGCTTTATTTCCTTTCTGGTTGGCAGCCAGAGGCCGCCCTCAGTTCCTCGCCATGCAGGCCTCTCCCACATTCCAGCTTGCCTCCTCAAAGCCAGCCAGGAAGAGAGCCTGCAAGCAAGATGAAGATCACAATATTTTTTAACCCATCCAGGGAGCGGCTCCTCTCAACATTGCCATATTCTCTTAGTTAGGAACAAGTTACTTAAGGGGAGGTAAATGCCAAATCACGAATTTGAGAAGATAGGGACTCTTGGGGACCATCTTATAGGTGCCTACCACAGCATTTATGGTGATTTGAGGGACAACATGATTAGGTCACTATTCTGTGACCTAATTTAGTCAAAAAGACTTCTAGAGCCAGAAATGAGTTGAAAGCCCGGCTCAGCCTCTGCCAATAAATCTGGACTCTGGTCGGGTTTATTGACTTCTTTAGGGCTCAATTTCTCCTTTGGGAAATATGGGGGTAATAATATGCCTCATAGTGGTGAGGGTGGAGGAAAAGTGCCTGCTGGTCTCCACATGGTGGGTGTAAGTGTTCGCTGCATGGTAATAGCCCTTCACCACCTTCATGGCTACCACTGAGACTTTAATCAGTCTTTTTAGTATCTCCACCCCACCCTAAACCTTCTGGAACAGCGGTTCTCAACCTTCTGGCCCTTTAATACAGTTCCTCATGTTGTGACCCAACCATAAAATGATTTTCGTTGCTACTTCATAACTGTCATGTTGCTACTGTTATGAATCATCATGTAAATATCTGATCTGCAGGATGGTCTTAGGCGACCCCTGTGAAAGGGTTGTTCGACCGCCAAAGGGGTCGTGACCCACAGGTTGAGAACCGCTGTTCTGGAAGTATGTTGAGTTCTGACAATTGTATTATCTCACCAGAACCACATATTGATTAACTCAGTAATGAATGCTTTTTAGTAATGATGGTTTCCAATCATATTACCTTTATTAAATAACTCTAGACATTCAATTCTGATCTTATACTATCATAAGATTTTTTTCTGCTACCTTCATGCCAGCGCCTACAATGCACAATTAGACATCTAAGCTTCCTACAAACTCTACAGTATTTTTTGCCCTCACTGCACTCTGAATGCTGGGCAATAATTGATCATTTTGCCCAAACTCGATATAATTCTCTTTGAAAATGTTTGAGGGCCTGTTATTTGGTTAGAAGATGTTTAAGTCTGCTTATTAATTATTCCTCACTAATATTTGCTTGATGGAAGAAAAAAGGGAGAAGGGCCAATAAAATTCACATTAAAAAGCTATACGCAGAAACTAAGATACAGATGGTTACATCACAGTGTATTAGCACTGGCGGCCTGGTGGGTGACAGGGGTTTAAGGAGTTGTCCCCCTTTACGTGAGTATTCATCTGATGACCTGAAATTGCTGCTTGCTAATATTAGGCATCTGCCAAGGTTGATCCTAATACCAGTAAGAACTAAGTGTAACATGATTCACTTTATAAATAAAAATTCCAATGAGATTAAAGCAGAAGGAAAATTTTCACCCACAAATACCATCATGGTGACAAAAAAAAATCAAAGACACATCTTCTCTTATTTCAATATGTGATGTATCGTCTATTTGGCTGCACAGTTAGACTCAGGAATACACAAACAGATGGCTGCTAACTAATGCATGACAATTAAATGCCAAGAGCTTACAAAACAGTTTCTAAAATTCCTACAATGACCACACAAGGCTGACAGTGTTGCTTTCTTTTTTCCTTTCTTTCCTTCCCTTCTCTTCTTTTCCTTCCTTCCCCTTTCCCTTCCCTCCCTTCTCCCCAACGCAACTCTCCCCTTAGAAACGAGAGCCTCATAAGCTCATAGCGATTAAATACGCCCCTTGCCACATAGCTGGCTAGTGACTCCAACGTCTGCAGTGTCTCTTCTCCACCTCTCTGACTTGCCCCAGAAATTTAAGGGAACATAAATCAACAGGAGAAGCAAAGTGGAGCGAGGAATCAAAGTGGTAAATTGCTGTTGTAAAGCGGGGTGGATACTTGAAGCAAGGATATTTAAAGAATTCAGACGAGAACTTTCAGAGGATATAAACCAAAATAAGAGCGGGGAGGGGAAGGGAGCATCAGCCTGTGCCAGGCACAGTTGCCAGACCCCTAGGCGATCCAAAATAATGAGCAATATATCTGCTTTTGAGGGGCTCCATGTCCCGTGGACAAGCCAGACTCGTCGGGACATGTTTTAATGCAAGGTGAGGGAACACATGGTGGGGAAGGGGCTGCAGAGAATCATTGCTGTCAAAGGAGAATACAAGGAGTTCTACAGGTCACGGCCACAGCTTGCAAGGCCCCATCAGCAAAGCCCGCTGCTAATCTAATACCCTGCCACATTCGCTGTCGTCTAGGCATCAGTAACAATAAAACATCTACAGCTTCAGAGCACAGTGCTCCAGGTTGCAGCCCTGTTCCTGGATTTGAAGGCACTTTCAAAGGCTAGCCCTAAACTCAAGGCCTGCTTTCTGTCCATGTAAAGAGCTGGCAGAATCAGAAACAGCTAATTGGCCAAAACTGGAGAAGAAAACAACATTGACTGGATTTCACTGGTGACATTTTTCGAGAGTAGCAATGCATGGGTTTTTGCATATTTGCTTGTCTCATAGAGCCGTGGTCGGCAAACTGTGGCTTGCGAGCCACATGCGGCTCTTTGGCCCCTTGAGTGTAGCTCTTCCTAAGCCTTAGGAGTACCCTAATTAAGTTAATAACCATGTACCTACCTATATAGTTTAAGTTTAAAAAATTTGGCTCTCAAAAGAAGTTTCAATCGTTGTACTGTTGATATTTGGCTCTGTTGACTAATGAGTTTGCCGACCACTGTCATAGAGGGAGTCACATATAGGAATGATATTTGGTAACAAGTACTAATATTGTTTGGTGATGCCCTTAATGCTTGAGTGTCCTGTCAAAGATACATCTGATTTGGCATCAGGGTGGAGAAAAACCTATCCAACAATTGCTGGATCTCATGTCAATGGTTTCGCTCAGCAGGCCCTTGCAATGGGAACCAACAACTCTGCATCTCAGGGTGATGACTTACTCTTCCAGGTAGAGTGGGAAAAGCATTGACTGTGAGCTGGCTTCCAGGCTTGCCTCAGCCCCTTGCTGGCTACATGACCCCAGCAAATGACTTCACCTCTCAGGAAAATGAGAGAAAGTTGACCTCCTTGGTAAGGTGAGTAGAGGACTGAATAAAATCATGCACATGGTAGTGCCCATTGCAGGGTTTCTGTTCTGGTGGTGATGGTCAAGTTGGCTCTTCTCCTAAAGGGAGCTGATATTGGCATTGGAGACTAGGACGTACTGTTGGTTAGAGTTCCGTAGGTTAGAGTCCCCTAAGCTCTGAGTGCTTAGGCGAGCTGAAGGAGAGTGTGATGCTGCACAGGCTTGACTTGTAGGCCCCACTGGAAATATGACTCCAATTGTCCTCATACTCCTAAAGAGTTCGCTTTTAAATAATTAGTATGGTCACCTCTGAAAATAGGAGATAGAATACAGTGAATACCTGGCCCACCGAGGCAGGCACTGTGTGGTAGCTTGAATAGATTAAATGATGTTTGATCACCTTAAAATTAGCAACCAATTTTTTGCAGAGGTTATCCTGACAGATGTAGCTTCATTGAACAGAGGGATGAGAGACAAAACAACATCATGATTTACTCAAGTAGTATTCACATCATTCATTTCCTTGACTTAGAACTACAAGATGCTCTTTTTCTATGGTCAGTTATTCTAGAAAGTACATAAAGGGTATTTGGAAGCATTTAGACTCCTCCTAAAATGAGTCCATCATGTCAATATGCCCCCACAAGCAGCTGTTGAATTAGTTGGTGGGAGACCTATAGAAAAGCAGGGTGTTTAAATTGTCATTAATAAAAACCCAAAAGTTCTCTAACCAAGGATTAGACTGGGGGCCCCAGCTTTCCACACACGCCACCCTCCACATTTACAGTGAGCCATGCTGTTCTTAGAGAAGAATGCTGGGTACATGCCCGCCTTCTCGGACAAGCCACATTCTTCCCAACTGCTCATCCTGAACATGGCCTAGTTTTGGTTTTGTTAATAAGAAAGGCAAGGTATTAGATATATCACAAGCTGCAAGCTACTCACAGAGGGCTTAATGTAACACCACAAGTTAGATCGAGATGGATTATTGCTGGGGTCCAGCCCCAGCGGGCCAGGGGTTCCCAAAGGTGTGGACGGAGCCAGCGAAGAATGATTTACACAGAGACAGCGTTCAGATGATCAGCATAGCTCTCTTTAGTCTCTGTGGCTCTCCTGTGCCTGACTGAGGCCACAGAGAGAGATCCCGAGGCAATCTGAGCCTTTATTTTATAGTCAGAGGTAAACAAGGTAGTGGTCACCATAGTTACACTGTTCTTGTGAGTTTCACTTGTTTTGACCATAGTTACACTGTTTTTGTGAGTTTCACTTATTTTGGCCACTCCTGCACCTCCCTCAGCCCATTAGCTTCCCAGATAAGATCTAGGGAGGGTTATGAGGTCAAGCCTAATTATGCTAAGAGGACTGTGCCCTCTAAGCTCAGACTTGTTTGTGACTTTGCCAACAGGTCAGTCCGAGGCTTAACCCTATAGTGGCTCCCCACAGACTATGTCAAGGATTTTTCTCTTCAGCCCAAACAAAAATGTGGGGCTTGTGTGAAGCAGGTCATTAACCCATCAGAAAGAGAAAAAAAAAGATGAAAAAAATGATACTAATTCACTTTTCATCTCTCTGTAAACAGAAATTATAGTATTTAGAGAAATTATACTATTCATGTCAAATATGCATCTGTTGCTAAATCAATAACCATTGGTCAGCTCCTATATAATGTGAAATAGTCCATGTATGATTGTCGGCAGCTTTTCTTTATTTTTTAAATTTCTTTATTGATTAAGGTATTACATATGTGTCCTTATCCCCCCAGTACCCCCCCACCCCCCACTCATGCCCTCACCCCCCTGGTGTCTGTATCTATTGGTTAGGCTTATATGCATGCATACAAGTCCTTTGGATGATCTCTTCCCCTTCCCCCTACCCTCCCCTGCCTTCCCTTTGAGGTTTGATGGTCTGATAGATGCTTCTCTGTCTCTGGATCTGTTTTTGTTCATCAGTTTATGTTGTTCATTATATTCCATAAATGAGTGAGATCATGTGATATTTATCTTTCTCTGACTGGCTTATTTCACTTAGCATAATGCTCTCCAGTACCATCCATGCTGTTGCAAATGGTAAGAACTCCTTCTTTTTTACCGCAGCGTAGTATTCCATTGTGTAGATGTACCACAGGTTTTTAATCCACTCATCTTCGGATGGACACTTAGGCTGTTTCCAAATCTTAGCTATTGTAAACTGTGCTGCTATGAACATAGGGGTGCATATGTCCTTTCTGATTGGTGTTTCTAGTTTCTTGGGATATATTCCTAGAAACTAGAATCACTTCTGTCGGCAGCTTTTAAAATGCACTTTTTCAATTAGAATAAATTATTCCTGGGTAAATAATGAAATTTATGAAAACCCTGAAGAAAAGCTTTCTCTACATCCACATCAGCTTTACACTAGATGGCTGATGAAGAATCGTGTTTGATTTCTTGCTTATTCTGTCTTCCCACCTTTTGCCTCTTGGTAAACAAACTCACAGCCTCATTCCTCCATGGGAAAACCAGTGTGTAGAGATTTGGTTGATGGCCTTTACCGAGCAAAGGCAGATAAGAAGTTTTATGGGTAGCGAGATTTAGACTTGGAGGATTTACTCTTGGATTATAACCAAGACAAGGGAATGAGGCAGTTGGAACACATTTTCTTTAGGTTGTCTTTATAGATTGTTTGTGATTAATGGCCTTTGCAGAATTGTAAAATCTTGTAAGGCCGATATCAGGGCTAGTTCTGCTCTTTCTGTTGTTAATCTAAATATATCGTCATTAAAAGAGGTTAGTTATTGTAGCAAAAGGCAGAGACAAACGACTTGTTTTTTCATTGGTTTCAAACTAAAACCAGCTCTCTTCTTTTCCTTTAAAGAGCTCTTCGTACAAATATTATGATCTTTAAATGTCTGGTTTGAAACCAGTTTTAAGATCCTTCCACCAACTGCAAATATCGCTGAGTCTCGGAGGCATTTGCAGGTCCTGGTTGTTTTTTAAAAAGTGTCATCTTGGCATACAATTCTTGATGAAGGCATAAAAATCCGGCCTTGAATTTCAAGGAGTCTCCCTATAAAAGCAGTCCTGGCCTTATGGCATATCGGAAAGAGGCTGAGAAACTCCCACAATTCAAATAGAGCTACAGGGGCAACCTGTGTACATGCTAGATTGATATGTTTATAGTGTCCAAGAGATAAAACGTGTCAGCGTATGTTAAAAGAGGAAAACAATTAGAGAGTATCAGCTGATCTTTTTTCTTCTAGTTTTTTTAAAAAATATATTTTATTGATTTTTTACAGAGAGGAAGGGAGAGGGATAGAGAGTTAGAAACATCGATGAGAGAGAAACATCGATCAGCTGCCTCCTGCACACCCCCCACTGGGGATGTGCCCACAACCCAGGTACATGCCCTTGACCGGAATCGAACCCGGGACCCTTGAGTCCGCAGGCTGACGCTCCATCCACTGAGCCAAACCAGTTAGGGCTTCTTCTAGTTTTTTATGTACAATGTCTTGAACGGTGGTTTCAACCTGGGGTGGTTTTGCCTTCAGGGGCATGCTTGGCATTGTCTGGAGGCATTTTTGGTTGTCTACCAGAGTGGTGGGTGCTACTGGTATCTAGTGGGAAGAGGCCAGGGATGCTGCTAAACATCCTGCAATGCACAGGTCAGCCCTCCACAAAGAATGATCTGATCAAAAACATCAATAGTGCCTAGCCCGTGGTCGGCAAACTGCGGCTCGAGAGCCACATGCGGCTCTTTGGCCCCTTGAGTGTGGCTCTTCCTAAGCCTTAGGAGTACCCTAATTAAGTGAATAACAATGTACCTACCTATATAGTTTAAGTTTAAAAAATTTGGCTCTCCAAAGAAATTTCCATTGTTGTACTGTTGATATTTGGCTCTGGTGACTAATGAGTTTGCTGACCACTGGCTAGGCCAATACACCTTGCTTTAGAATCATCACCAAGTCCATGGAAAATACTGATTGTGTGGCGATGGAGTGCGTGGGTGGGTGCGTGGTTATGTTTTCATTGGCTCAGTGTGTTTATGAATTAAGAAAAGGTCAAAGACTTGACATCTTTCACCTTCCAGTCTCTAAAGGGGTCAGCTGTTATTTCAAAGATTTAAAAGTGGGGAGGGGGAGCCCTAGGTAAGTGCTGAATTTATAATGAAGTCATGTCCCTTCTTGTTTCTCGATCAGCTTCCAGAGAGAAAAGAAAGGAAATCGCGCACAGACTGAAGTTTACACGTATTTTATGCGTGGGTTCATTAAACAGGAAACAAATGGCAGTCGCCATTGGAGGGAAGGTGGTATCCGTGTCTTCATTGTAGAGTCTCTAAAATGCTCTCTGGGTAGTGAGTTGGTTACTCTGAGCTGCTGCTGCAAACTGTCATTTCACTCTGATTTATAGGGTGTGTCACCTTCAGTCACTCAGTTCAAGTTCTTTAGCTGTGTGTCTGCTGACTGGTTTCTACGCAACCGTTGATCTTGTGTTGGGAGCAGCTGGTTTCTCTTAAATGCCTGTGTCTATGTTTGCTGCATATCTATGACAGTGTGTTCACACCAATATAATTATGACTGCATTAGCACTTGCCCTGTAAACCACATGATTCAGGGCTTTATGAGCAGGTAATAAAAACTCCAGGCAGAAACTTGTCTCAGACATGGAGCTTCGGGGGTGGGCGCAGTTGTAAATGGTCAGTGTTGGTTAGGACCTTCTACAGTTTGTGGTCATTAGAAGCCCCATTTATTGGGGAGCCCTTTGCAGAGCCCAGGCTGTGTGCTATGGGATTTCGATCTTTAATTATTTAGCTAAACATGGGACCTTGCCAAGTTGCACTCACTATCATTAATTCTTTCAACAAATATTTGAGTGCCTACCATGGGCTGGAGCAGGCGATCCTTCAATGAACAGCACAGAGCTCATATTCTCCTAGAGCAGTGGTTCTCAACCTGTGGGTCGCGACCCCTTTGGCGGTCGAATGACCCTTTCACAGGGGTCGCCTAAGACCATCCTGCCTATCAGATATTTACATGACCATTCATAACAGTAGCAACATGACAGTGATGAAGTCGCAACGACAATAATTTTATGGTTGGGTCACAACATGAGGAACTGTATTTAAAGGGCCAGAAGGTTGAGAACCACTGTCCTATAGCTTATATTCTACGGGATGGAGAAGAAGCAGGGCGGGAGAATGGAGAGAAGGAAAAAGGGATGGAGGAAAGGAAAAAGGACAGAAGGTAGGAAGAAAGAAAGGGAGAGAGAGAGGGAGGGAAGGAGGAGAAAATATCAGGTGGTAAGAGCTTTACAGAAGATTAAATATCAGGTGGTAAGAGCTTTGCAGAAGATTAGAATCGTGTATATTATTGCTGCTTTAGAACTGTAGACAAGGGCAGGGTGACCTGAATAAGGTGTCAGCCATAGAAGGGCATTCGAGGCAGAGGGGCCAGCTAGGACAGGGGTGGGCAACCTTTTTGTGAGTGCGTGCCAAAACCAGCAACATCTCTGACTCAAAATTCTTCTGCGTGCCAACCCTAATTTTTTGAGAACGTTACACCTACTTGATATCTCTTAAGGTGTACATATGTGAAGAACCTTGAAGAAATAATAAAATTCATTCGAGCGACACACAGTATATGATGATGAAAAATACATTTATTTTTTAATGTATACATGTTATGTAAAATTATTTATTTATCTAAGATGCACCTACACTGAATTTATCTGAAAAATAAAAATGTCGATATTAAGAAAAAAAATTGTAAATGGAAGATTATAATGGAGGGTTTCGCGTGCCAGCAAAAGTTACTGGCATGCCATGCTTGGCACGCGTGCCAGGGGTTGCCCACCCCTGAGCTAGGCTAAGTTTCCAGGGCTCAATGTGAAGGAGGCCCATAGGCTGATGCCAGAGGGGCAAGGGAAAGGGCAAGACTGAGCACATGTGATAGCCAGCAAGCAGGGGACCTAGGCCCTTCTAACTGGGTGAAGGGCTTTGTGTTTTTAAAGAGTGAGTGGTGAATGAGCTGATAGAAGTTTCAAGTAGGTCCCTCTGGTAGTTGCGGACAGAGGAGCAGGGAGACCAGTTGACAGACTGATGCTGAAATCTAGATGGTGATATAGTGAACTTGTAGGCAGAGCCTCATATGCACGCCCCCATTCAGGGAAAGAACGCAGCTGAGGAACATTTTGGGAGTGAGGTTCGGGCTGACAACCACTTCCTGCTAGACTAGAGGTACCATCCACATATGATCCGTGAGATTAGGAGGGATGGGGAAAGAGCATGGCTTTTTCTTTTTAATTTTTAAATATGTTTTTATTGATTTTACGGAGAGGGGAAAGGAGAGGGAGAGAGAGATAGAAACATCAATGAGAGAGAAACATCGATCAGCTGTCTCCTGCACATCGCTGACCCGGGATCAAGTCCACAACCCGGGCAGTGGCCCTGACTGGGAATTAAACCAGGGACCTCTTGGGTTCTGGGTTGATGCTCTACCACTGAGCCACACCGGCTGGGCAAGAGCATGGCCTTTGACAATCAGTTTGTTGATCTGTAAAATGGGGTTGATAATGCATAATCTGCAGAACTATGGTAAGGATCAGCAAAGTATAAAAGCTCCTAGCCTGGTGCCCAGCGATAATCATTTTCTGTCCAGGCAAACCTGTCATTAACTCATATCAACAATCAAATATCCATGGCCATTTTCCAGGGATATGGAAAGGTAAAGCGCTACCTTTTCCTTGTTCTCAAGACATGACAAAACCCCTCTTGTGTTCGAATTGATGTACATGGAGCTATCCCAGTTGCTGAAATTATTTATTTATTTTTAAATTAATTAATTAATTGATTGATTGATTTTTTTTTTTTTTGCTGCTCTTCAGTTTCCACATCTCAGATCCTGTTTCTCTTTGGCTTCCCACATTTGCACGACTTTTAATATATACTGCCTCAAGTTGCCTTCCAGAAAAATGAAAGCAGTGTATGAGAATGTCCTAGTCCCTTTTTAAAAATTGAAATATAATTCATATCCCATAAAATTCACCCTTTTAAAGTGGACAACTCAGTGGTTTTTAGGACATTCACAGAGTTGGTGCAACCGTCACCACTATTCAATTCGGAACATTTTCATCGCCCCAGAAAGAAACCCTGTGCCCCTTAGCAGTTACTCCCCATTTCTTCCTCGGGCCCTTGGCAACCACTGATCTGCTTTCTGTCTCTATGGATTTGCCTGTTCTGGAGATTTCATATAAGTGGAATCATATAATATGTGGCCTCTGTGTCTGGCTTCTTTCACTGAGCATCATGTTTTCAAGACTTATCCATGTTATAGTCCTATTTCTGCGCTATATATTTATATTTTTCAAAATGGGATTATTTTTGATAGTGGTTACAGTTGCTAAGAAATTCTACCAATAAGTTTTATTTTATCACAAGACAGAGTATGTGTTCGATTAGTCAGAGTTTATTGATTTATTGTCATTATCTTCGTATATCTTACAACTAGAATATTCTCTTCTTGGTACGACTGCAGTGTTTCCATCAACGATTTCATTTCCCCCCTAGTTTTGTTTTCCTTTGTTCTCAGTTCATTTTTCCCCTTTCCTTCTCAACAGTCTTATGCAGGACTGACGCACTATAGCCCATGGACAAAACCTGGCTTACCACCTATTTTTGTAACTGAAGTTTGATTGGAACATGGCCATGCTCATCATTTACATATTGTCTGTGGCTGTTTCCATGTTATCATAGCAACATTGAGTTGTTGTAAGAGAGACCATGTGTCTTACAAAACCTACAATATTTACGGGCTTGCCTTTATAGCAAAAGCTTGTTGACCCCGCTGTAACGACTGACTGAGGACAGGACCTGTATTTATTTGGTTCTAATCAGAATGATTTGTGACTCATTGTGACCTCTTTGGGCTGGGGCAACTCATCGACCAAATCATGAAGGTGCTAAAAGCACTTGCTGAAATAACTGTTTTCCTCTACACGGGAAGGTTCAAAAAAAATGATTTCAATGAAAAAAGATGTTAGAATATTTCTCAATATTTCAAGACAGAAAGAATGTTGTTGAACATAACTGTTACCTTGAGGATTATAAATGTCATATTTTGGTCACACACACTCATACATACCACCCAGTGGCATATGCATGTGTAGCACACTTGACAGCAGGTGAATTACTTACGCTAAACCTCCCTGAACGCAGGAAATGCAGGTTTCCTAGGAGCTCTGGAGGCTTCCACGTCGCACCACTTGGGCTCCCATTACGATCAGGACCCACATGTCTGGATTCTTGTAGTAAAGCCCAGGCAATTTTCATGTCATTGCTGCTTTGCCTGTTTTATCTGGCTGAGACATTACCCCAAAGCACGATTTGACTTGGATTTTGCTTCCTTCCTTTCCTCCCTGAATTCGAGGAACAACAAAGAATTTACAGTCATATTAGCCCTTGTGTTTTCTGAACAAAATGGAAACATGCTCTTTTTTGTTAATTTCCAATGCCTCCATTGTCAACATTCCCCGTTGAGAGCAATCTCTTTCTTGACCCCATTGTGCCCCAGCTTAAGTCTCTCATGTGCCCCATTATCTTTACCTTTCTCTCTTCCCCACTAGCCTATGGGCCTTTGATAAAAGAAACTGTTTCCTTTTCATGTCTCTGCTCTTAATGCCTAATGAAAAATGTGGAACTATCCACTGAGCCAAACCAGTTAGGGCCATAAATTCTTTATATTAATACTAGAGGCCTGGTGCACGAAATTTGTGCATGGGTAGGGTCCCTAGGCCTGGCCGGCGATCAGAGCTGATTGGGCCTTCTTCCCCTGGCTGCCGGCTGGGGCCTTCCTTTGTTCCATGCTGCCCCCTGGTGGTCATTGCACGTCATAGCGAGCGGTCGAACTCCCAATGGGGACAATTTGCATATTAGCCTTTTATTATATAGGATTGTTTTTCTAATAATAATTCATTTCATTAAAATTCAGGTGTCTGCTCTTCAATCAATCCATTCAACTGTCACTGACAAAACAGCCATGTTCCCTGTGGAGCATATATAATTTTGCTGGGTCAAACAATAGATATTACACAAAGAATTAAAATACTAGCACACATACACATTTATAAAATATGATAAGAGCTCAGGAGAAAAATGATTGAGGGCCATAGAAGAGTCTATACGAAGAATAATAAAAAATCTATACTGATTTAGATTGAGGAGTATGAATGTCAAGATGCCAGCCAGAAATGAAATTCACTTTATTTAAATGAAAATATGTTAATAAAGAGGTTACTTCCAGAGGTGGGGAAGGGTTAAGGGAACTCAGGAGAGGTGCCAACTTAACCAGAAAGTAGCATTCACTGGAGAGGCAAGGAACAAGGGCTTAATGAGTTAGAGCTGGAAGTCTCTCCCAAAATGGCAGCCAAATAGGAAAGGGGTTGGAAATACCCGGATGTTCATCTTTTCCAGCCCTCAGATCTCTTACTGATGCTTCCCAACGGCAGAATGCAGCCAGGAGCCAGCTAGCAAGGACACTTATGTTACACAGAAACACGGCTGTCAGGGACACAGAGCAGGTTGGAAACGGGTGGAGAATGGATAAGGAAGTGAGGGATGAAAGGCAATGGGACATTTTGCGGAAAGCCTTTTCTAGGGCATGATATTTAAGTCATAGTATGAAACATAAGGAATTCGTGGTAGGAGCAGATTTCCATTTAGAGGAAATAGAATGTGTGTAGCCTCTGAGTTGGGAAAAGAACTCAGGGATCATTGTGGCTAAAGCAGAGTGAAACAAGGTGTGGTGTGACGTAGGCACCTTATAGATGTTAAACCAAGGTTGAATGTTTTCCCCAGTGCAGTGGGAATTTGTTAAGAGGGCTGAACAGGGGACAAGCTGGTCATGATGTGCAACAGTCTGGGGAGGGAGAGATGACGAGAGCTCAGCCAAGGATAGGAATTCATTCCCCTAAAAATGGAGAATCCCCCACCCTTCCTAATTATGTATTACTAGAGGCCCGGTGCACAAAATTGGGGCATGGGTAGGGTCCCTAGGCCTGGCCGGCGATCAGGGCCAATCTGTGGGGTGACCAGCAGGGTGATGGGCCCCCCTGCTTACACCCGCCTTGGCTGGCCTGGCACCACCCACTTGCCGGCCCGCACCGCCCACTGCTGCCTGCTGGCAGCTCCTGTTTGAGCATCTGCCCCCTGGTGGTCAGTGCACGTCATAGTGACTGGTCATTCTGCCGTTCAGTTGATTTGCATATTAGGGTTTTATATAGCTAGATTAGGCCACATTCAGAAAAGTTACATTTTCTCTTAATCTCACAGAAAGATAAAAATAGGACAAGAATATTTATTTAAGAGTAGATTACTGATATTTTTAATCCATTCATTATCATGGGATTGTAAATTCCTCTGGTTTAACTGATCTAAATTTCCTCATCAAAAACTCTGGAGTGATATGCCTCAGTAAAGGATTCCTAAACCGTGACACTGTTAGCATTTGGGGTCAGCTATTGCTCTGCTGCAGAGGCTGCCCTGTGCATTATAGGATGTTTAGGAGCATCTCAGCCTCTACTCACTATATACTATCCCCACCCCAAGTTGAGACAACCAACATGTCTCCAGATATTGTTGAACATGCCCAATACTCTGGTGTTGCTATTCTTTCTTCTACATGGAGTTATTTTACACCTATTTTCCCAGGGATTTGGGGTTCCCTGGAAGCAAGGCCGATGCCTCATTCTTCTCCCTGACCCTATTTCCTATGTACAAAGTCAGCAGCATATTGGGTGATCAGTACGTATAGGGTGTCCCAAAATATGTATACACACTTAGGATAATTATTAATTCCAGTGGGTTAAATCTGAAAAGAGCCCTGGTGGTTTGGCTCAGTGGATAGAGCATGAGCCTGGGGACTGGAGGGTCCCAGGTTCTATTCCGGTCAAGGGCATGTACCTTGGTTGCGGGCACATACCCAGTAGGGGGTGTGCAAGAGGCAGCTGATCGATGTTTCTCTCTCATCGATGTTTCTAACTCTCTGTCCCTCTCCCTTCCTCTCTGTAAAAAGATCAGTATAATATATTTTTTTAAAAATCTGAAAAGAAGGGAGCATCAATTGAGCTTTATTTGTAGAACAAGTGAATGAACATTGAAATGAACCTTAAATGTGATACAACTGTGAACATGGGATTGGGGTTCAAGGAAACTTAAGTCATTAACTCCCACTGCTGGTTCTTCTGATTAAAGAAAGGATCACTAGAAAGAGTGGAGGTCAGTTATTAGAGACATCCCAGGATGTGTAAAATATTTCTATTTCACACATAATTGCTTCAAATAAATCCATTAAGCTTTACAAATTCATTAGTTGTCTAGATTGGGTTGATTAATTCCTCTAGTCGGATTCAGTTAATAAATTTCTCTGAGCTGCGTCTCCTTGAGTTAAGGGAATGTGATGACTGACACCTAAGCTTTGAAATCAGATTTGGATCAAATTCTGGCTCTGCCACTTACTACCTTGGTGATATCGCCAAATAGCTTAGCATGCCTTCGTTTCAGTTTCCTCGCTGGTAAAAAAGATGGTGATGAAATCTCTCTCACCATTAATAAGTGTGATGGTTTTCTTACAAAAATTTAATTTGCTTTTGTTTGTACTACATTTTGTCCAAGTAGAATGTTCTTTTATTTTTCTAAAATAATACTTACTTATGGTTACACAAGTAATGCATGGAAACTTGTTTAAAAATTTTCAATTACAGTTGACATTCATTATTTTATATTAGTTTCAGGTGTACAGTGGTTAGACAATTATATAATTTATGAAGTGATCCTCCCAATAATTCTAGGACCCACGTGCCACCCTACATAATAATTACAATATTATTGACTCTATTCCCTCTGCTGTACTTTACATCCCATGACTATTGTGTAACTACCAATCTGTACTTCTTAATCCCTTCACCTTCTTCACCCAGCCCCCATACCCCCTCCCCTCTGGCAGTCCTCAGTTTGTTCTCTGTATCTATGAATCTGTATGTTTTGTTTGTTCGTGTATATTATTCTTTAGATTTCACATATAAGTGAAATCATGCAGTATTTGTCTTTCTCTGTCTGCCTTATTTCACTTAGCATAACACCCTCTAAGTCAGTGGTTCTCAACCTTCCTAATGCCACGACCCTTTATAAAGTTCCTCATGTTGTGGTGACCCCCAATTTCATTGTTACAAATTGAACATAATGAAAGCAGAGTGATTCATCACAAAACAATATGTAATTAAATATGTGTTTTCTGATGGTCTTAGGCGACCCCTGTGAAAGGGTCGTTCGACCCTCCAAAGGGGTTGCAACCCACAGGTTGAGAACCACTGCTCTAAGTCCCTCCATGCTGTCACAAATGGTAAGATTTCATACTTTTTATGGCTGAGTAATATTCCATTATATATATGTACAGTGGGGCCTTGACTTACGAGTTTAATTCGTTCTGTGACGGAGCTCATAACTCAAATTACTCGTATGTCAAATCATTAAAGTGAACGAGTGAGACACATGATTCTGGGCTGATGTTGTGGCGTTCACTGTGACGTTCGCTGCGCCAACTAGCGGTGGGGTATCTGAAGCTGGCTCGTAACCCGAATTTTAGCTTGCAACTCAAAGCAAAAAATCGGCGGAGAGATGGCTCGTATCTCGAAAAACTCGTTAGTCGGGACACTCGTAAGTCAAGGCCCCACTGTATCACTTCTTCATCCGCTTGTCTGTTGATGGGCACTTGGATTGCTTACATGTTTTGGCTATCCTACATAATAAAAGGCTAATATGCAAATAGACTGAATGGTGGAACAACCAAACAACCAAACAACCAGTCGCTATGATGTGTGCTGATCACCAGGGGGCAGCGCGGAACATGGCGGGCGTCGGCCGCGGTGGAATGGTGGAGCAGGTGAGTGGGGCACCAGAGCAAGGCGGGGCACTGGCCGCTGTCATTGGGGCGAGCCTCTGGTGGTTACTAAAAATTCTTTGCTTCCATGAGCTTCGGTCCCACCCACCGCTCACTCCTGCTGCCCGCCCCGCTTGCACCTGCTGCTGGTGCCCAGCACCAGCCCCAATTGCTTGGCACCATCAGCGGGTGTGGGAGGCGGCTGCTGCCCCGATTGCCTCTCAGGGCTTCTCCACCTCCCCCTGCTCCTGAAGGGCAATCGGGGCAGTAGCTGCCACTTGCACCTGCTGATGGTGTAGGCCCCAATTGCTCTGCGCCTTCAGTGGGTGCAAGTGGGGCTGGCGCCGTCAGCTTGTGGGAGCAGCAGCAGCAGGAGCAGGGCTGGGCAGGGCCACAGAGAATGGGTCAAAACCTGCCCCTGTGCCCACCGCAGCCTTACAGCCCACAGTTCCTTTCAAGGTGCACAAATTCGTGCACTGGGCCCCTAGTTGTAAATAATGCTGCAATGCATATAGGGGTGCATATATCTTTTTGAATTGGTGCTTTATTTCTTCAGATAAATACCTAGAAGTGTAAGTACTGAGTGATAAGGTAGTTCTTTTTTTTTTGAGAACCCAAAGAGTGGGATTCACCCCAGTGGGATCTGGTGTCTTCTGAGACCTCCCTTTGAGTGTGCCCTTTGTGGAGCTAATCAGGTGGTGGTCTGTTGCAGTCTGAAGCCAGCCACTGGGTACAGTGCTTCTGGGCCCTAAGGAGGGCCACCAGTGCAGGTCAATGTCAATGCTGCCTGTGACTGGCCTGGGGCTACCTGTCAGGAGCTACAAGGTGATTCATGGTTGGTAGCTGCCAGTGCTGGACTTGCATTCCATGGGAGGGTCCACATTGCCAACGGAGGCTGGCTGACACCAATACTGGGTCCACTCAATAGTGGAGGCAGTTATAGTATGAAACAAGGAATTAGTGATAGGAGCAGATTTAACACAAAAGCGAATGGGAAACGTATGTTACTTTCCAATGATAGCAACACCAGAGTATTGGGGATGTTCAACAATATCTGGAGACATGTTGGTTGTCCCAACTTGGGCTGGGGATAGTATGTAGTGAGTAGAGGCTGAGATGCTCCACCAATACTGGCTGACACCTGGGTCCACTCAAAAGTCTCAGGGTACACTGCGGCCAGCCACCACCCACCTGGGGCCCACAGACCTTTGCGGTGCTGTGGGGTCTCACGAAGTCATCAGAGTGGAGCTAGTGGTGTTCACCAGGCTAATGCAGATTCAGATTCGGTCACGTGAGGGGAGGGCTCAGCACAGAGACAATGTCAGCCATCCCTCCAGCCCCCCCCCCAAAGACACACAACTCAGTTTCTCCCTATATGTCTCTGATGCCCCCCAAGGAATTGTCCCTTTGAGGGAGCCCAAAGCGAATGCCTGCGAGTGAGAGCTTGGGAACTGGACCTTTAAGAGGACACCCGGGTCTCTAGTAGCCTTCCTTCTCACCCGGATGGATGGACTCCTCATTGACGTTCTGAGGGCTCTTCTTCCCAGAACTGTCATTCCGGGCTATGGAGCCCAGCATAGGGCTGAGATCCCTCACTCCTCGGGGGGGACATCTGCAGCTGAGCTATCCCTCTATAGTCTCAAGCACTCCACGTGGGTGTGGGGCCAACCCATGTTGCGTCTCCGCCACTCCTGCCAGTCTCGATGTGGTTTCTTCTTTATATCCTTGGTTACAGGACTTCTGTTCAACTAGTCTTCAGATGGCTATCCCGGTGGATTGTTCTATAATTTAGGTGTCATTTTCATGTGGTGATGGGAGGAGGTGAGTACAGTGTTACCTACTACAACATCTTGATTGGAACTCCTGGCAACATTCTTGTTACAAAGGATTCAAACTTGCGAAAATACATAGAATAGATCCATGAAAAGTATATTTCCCATTATCCCCACCACCATTACTCACTCACTCAAAGGAAACCAGTCTTAACAGTTTGGTGTTCACATTCTTTATGTTTTCACATATATTTATTTTTTACATAACTAAGATTATGTCATTTGTACTGTGGCATCTTTTTTTTCAATTATCTATATGTCTTAAAAAAATTTTTTGCCATTATGTTCTAATAAATTATGGATTCTTGAGATAAATATATTGTCTTATCTTAGACTTCCAGTGTATTCTTCATCTACTAAATTAAGTACACACAATAAATTAGAAAGTATTGCCTAGAACAGTGATGGCAAACCTATGACATGCGTGTCAGAGGTGACACGCGAACTCATTTTTTTTGGTTGATTTTTCTTTGTTCAATGGCATTTAAATATATAAAATAAATATCAAAAATACAAGTCTTTGTTTTACTATGGTTGCAAAGATCAAAAAATTTCTATATGTGACACGGCACCAGAGTTAAGGTAGGGTTTTTCAAAATGCTGACACGCCGAGCTCAAAAGGTTCGCCATCACTGCCCTAGAAACTTGCATCTTTCCAAGCTTCCTAGAACAGATCGAGAAGAACGTCAAATGTATCATGTGTGGATGCTTGTTGAATCGTGTGCTTCCCCCCCATGGCATAATCAGACAACCTAAAATTTTTGAAAACACAACCTGTAAGGGGAGTTGGCATTGATGTTAGTTGGTGAGCTTCCATAATGAAAGGTACATAGAAAACTGTCAATTGTATTTGACATTCAGGTTTTCAAATCTAATATGAATGCTGTCATTGCCCATTGTTGGAAAGTAACATACGTTTCCCATTCGCTTTTGTGTGAAGGCATTGTGAAGTGTAAGTTCTTCGGAGTGCTGTATTTGTGAGTCAGTGTGGGTATGTAATCCCTATAAAAATCTAATGAGGTTTATTACATTGATGGCAGAATGTACTTAATTATTAACCACCTTAATGTTTGGTTTGGTGTGGTTAATTTCATGTATTTTAATTTTATAGCTTTGTAAAAATAGGATCAAGTATAGAACTCTGAAATGAAGCAGAATGAATTGTGTTTTCGTCTCACCTTTGCTGTAAAAATAAACATTATTTTTTTCTCCTTGGTAACAAAATTTTGATCCATTTAGAAGTCTAATATCTTTCTTGAAATTGATAGGAGAACTGCTTTTATATCACCAAGAGTACATTTCTACAATAGGAGTGCCATTTTTAAAAAAGCTACAAATCTGTTTCTAATCTCAAATTTAGTTAAGGAACACTTCTGATGGAGGGAGAGGATTGCCAAAGGAAAATGCTTTCCTGCTGCTAAAGCAATGATGAGGCAGGCACTCTGTTTATTTTTATAACAATGTATTTTGATCCTGTGACAAATGTTTCACCATGGCTTTAACATTTTTCCTATTCGAAACTAAATTGTATACGTTAACATTTTGATCTGTCTTGACTTCTAAGAACACTAGGATGCATTGTTGGTGTTGAAGACTTTTCTTTCTGGTTTCATGTGGGTTT
Organism: Myotis lucifugus; assembly: GCF_000147115.1. Taxonomy (NCBI): domain Eukaryota; kingdom Metazoa; phylum Chordata; class Mammalia; order Chiroptera; family Vespertilionidae; genus Myotis; species Myotis lucifugus. Next base: position 309,418 of record NW_005871599.1, on the reverse strand, counting down.
CATTTAATTACATGGTTGATGAATGTGCCCCATTTGCAAAGTATCAGGTAGGTGCTGTCGCGGGATAAAAGATGATTAAACCAACAGTTCTCCATCTGAGGGAGGGCAAACCCATCCCTCACTAACTTGGGCACAAAGCAGAGAGTAATAAGTACTATTAAGAGAGTTAGAGAAGAACACTGTAAAAGGAAAACAAGGAAGGAAGTTAATTTAAATAAAGAAAATCCTGGAGGTCTTCCTGGAACAGGTGGAAATATTGAAAGATGGGTGACATTTAATAGATTACCAGGAGAGTGCTGGGGTTGGAAAACAGATATTCCTATGTGGACTGAAAAGCTCCAACTACAGCACAGGGCTGGCACTGTGGCTGTCTATTTAAGGATATAGGGTAGGGAACAGACCAGTGCTGTCCAAATGGCAGCCGCCAGCCACATGTAGCAATTTAGATTTCAATTAAACTAAATAAAGTTAAAAATTCTTTTTTTTTAAATATATTTTATTGATTTTTTACAGAGAGGAAGGGAGAGAGATAGAGAGTTAGAAACATCGATCAGCTGCCTCCTGCACATCTCCTACTGGGGATGTGCCCGCAACCAAGGCACATGCCCTTGACCGGAATCGAACCTGGGACCTTTCAGTCCGCAGGCTGACGCTCTATCCGCTGAGCCAAACCGGTTTCGGCTAAAAATTCTTAATAGCCAAGCCACTAGGGGCTGCAGGGGTTTGAAGGAGCGGTGGGAAGATCGTTAGACAGTGTATCTCAAATGTTAGCAAGCAGCCTACAGGGCTTGTTAAAACATGGGGTGTGGGGACCCGCCCTTGAAGATTCAGAATCAGTAAGTCTGGGTGGGACTTGAAATTCTGCTTTTCTAGGGAGCTCCCAACTGGTAAGGATCCTGCCAGCCAGGAGACCACACTTGGTGTAGCGCTGTCCAGTGCTTCTCAGATGATCCCTGTTGTAAATTTCCGATGCTCGGTATCCTGACACATTTATTTTCAACAGTGAAAAATGAACGACTAGAAAAAAGGGTTTTAACAACTGTTTAACTTACCAAATTGAAAACTGGATTAGTAGATTCGACAGACGTAGAATCACATTTTCATGAATGGCATCAGAACAAATGTAGGAACGAAGGAAAGAATGCGTAGAGAGGTTTCTGAATGATCACTCCCTGTTTCTCTGTATCTCCACGGTGAAGCACGCCGAGGGGTTCATGGACCAAGCTGATCCATGTACCGTACTGTTGTAGTTTGAATTTTGCCTTGAGGATCCTGCACTTCACATTGTTGATGATAGTGATTCTTCATGGCTTTGGGGGAAAGAAATGATATAATGCAAGTCACAGGAAGAGCACTGTGGTGGCGGTGGAGAGGCGTCATGGGGAATGGACGCTGCTAAAAATGGGGAGACAGTTCCAAGGCCATGACCAAAGCCAGGCAGAAGGAACGGGAGGGGTCAGGTGCCATACACGTTGAGGTCATAGAATCAACAGGATTGGTCAGCTAATTGGATGTGGGGTGTGAGGAAGGGGAGAGGTGTAATGATGACTTTGAGGTTTTGATCCTGAGCCACTGGAAGGGTGGCAATGGCATTCACCAAGATAGAAAACGCAAGAGGTACCTGAGTCACTTTCCGCTGAGGAGCAGAGACAAACCTTGTTCGTTATCCCTAAGATCAGATTTAAGCTTCATGCGTCTGTGTGACTTTTCTTTAGGATATGAGCAGACTGTTGTTTCAGGGGTGTACTTCATAGGTCATTATTCCACACATCAGAAAAGCATTCCGCTGGGTGAGTGCCTCATGTTCAGGTTGTTTGCATGTGAGATGGACATTTGAATAATACAGATAAATAATATTCTAGTGATCCAAAGTGCTGTGCAGCTTGAGAGCTTTACACAACTTAATCTAGATATTTAGACAAATGTATTGCTGGCTTTTTTTCTTTTTAGAAAGGAGTTTTTCTTCATTTTTATTTTAAATTGATTTTAGGGAGAGAAATGGAGACAGAGACGTGTCATCATCACATCTCCTCTACCTCTGGCCCTCTTACCTCTCTCTTAAAAGACCTTTGCTATACACTGGTCCACCTGAATAATCCCTCGAGTTCAGAATAAACTCTCTATTTCAAGATCCTTAACATAATCACATCTGCAAAAATCCTTTTGCCATATCAGGTAACAATTTCTAGGAGTTAGAACACGGCCATGATCCTGTTGACCACACCCCAAGACCTTCCTCTCTGTCTCTTTTATCAGCGAGTGCTTCTCCAGCCACTCAGCCAGTGAAGGCGGGAACTTCTGAGTCATCTCCCACACCTCTCTCTCTCTCACCCCTCACATTGCAAGTTTCCCAGACTCTGTGCGCTGCATCTGAACGTCCTCGTAAATACACCATCTCTCATCTTAATCATCACTACCCTAGGCTCATAAAATGCCATCGAAATTCTCTTTCCTGCTTCTTTTCCTGTTCTTCTACTCGGTCAACTCTCAGCTCC
>NW_005871599.1:296801-306823 GCF_000147115.1 Myotis lucifugus | reverse complement strand
CCTTCTCTCCCCGATACTTCTGTTCATGCTCCAAGGCCAGCTCAGTCATCAGCGCTGTGGGCGGCCCACATGCTCACACAGAGGGAGTCACTAGAGCAGTGGTTCTCAACCTCCCTAATGCCGCGACCCTTTCATACAGTTCCTCATGTTGTGGTGACCCCCCAATTTCATTGTTACAAATTGAACATAATGAAAGCATAGTGATTCATCACAAAAACAATATGTAATTATATATGTGTTTTCTGGTAGTCTTAGGCGACCCCTGTGAAAGGGTCGTTCGACCCCCAAAGGAGTCGCGACCCACAGGTTGAGAACCGCTGCACTAGAGGATGTGCTAGCACAGCGCCTGGTGTTTATAAACACAGTGGCACTGGTCGCCATTTCTTGTAGTTCTCTGTTTCTGTGGCTGCTGGTCTGGCATGTGATAAGTTCTATAAGGGCAAGACAAGGTATCATGTAACTTCTCACGCTGGATTTCTCCTCGTGGGAACCTTCTCTCACTCCCCACGTAGACTTTATCCGTGATCCCAGCTCCTTTGTCAGTGATCCCATTGCCCTAGAAATAACCTTATTGTGTGGCATTGGGCTGTTACTTATGTATTTATTTCCTAGAGATCTTTGAAAAAAAGACTCATATACCTTTCCATCTATATGTCCCCTGAACATGGCAGCACAGGGAATGGCGCATAGTAGTTGCCTGATATATATTTATTTAATAAATAATTGAAAATATGTGAATAAGCTAGTATGCTGTTGCCACCTTCTCCACCTGGTAACACCTGACTCATTTAACTGTTTATTTCCCTGTTTTCTTGTCTCCCAGGCTGGATAATATGCCGAAAGGTAGGGGTCGTGTCTAGTTTATTGTAACCTAATCACAAAGTAGTATCTAGAACATTCTAGGCACTCAATAATTGTATGAGATTGAATTGAATGCTATTTTTTTCATCATGCTGCAAGAACTTAATTAAAAACAGTTAAATAAAAGTTGAATTGAGGCAAGAAGCCTGAATTGGATATTCTGGCTGTCGTGAATACTGGAGTAGACATCAAGGCTTCTAAGCTCTGTCTGGAATCTGTACCTAACTACTTGTTTGGAGTGGCCTAAGGTTAATCACTTCACTTTTTTGAATTTTTGTCTCCTCATTTTGCAAACTGACCTGTCCCTCCCTCAGAATATTATCAAGCTCAAACAGGATTCTAGAAAGGCATCATGAAAAAAGACACAAACTGCTATATGAGGGCAATGTATTGCTATGATTCAACTTTGAGAAAAATGGTGTTTTGCTTTGTCTTGTGGGTTAAGGCTCCTAGAAATTCTTCCTCAGGCTGAGGGAAATAGACTATAGGGAAAGCCTTAATGCCTTTCTATAATCCGGACAGTTACTGTAGGCATTTAATGTCTTCTCTCCATCTGGCCCTTCTCACTCATGACTAAGTATTCAAGAGAATGGGCTTCTTCCATTATCTGCTTATCAGAGCTGTTTGTGTAGGAGCCTGAGACTAAGAATCTTAGAAACGATCACTAATTATATTAGCAGAAAAATACTTTACTCCTGGGGGATTACCTGGTTTGGAATCAACATGAATATACAGGCTGGCATTCTTGGGTCCCTTTACCCACCACAGGGAATTCGGGGTATTTCAGGGAGGCCAAGTCTAGCTTGCAGGATCCCACAATTGATACAATTCTTTGAAAGGTAGAAAGAAATTTGCTGTCTCTGCCTGATGCAGGGGCTTCATTAATGCCTCATTATTCTATTTTGTAACCCTGAATGCTATGCTTCCCTCACGAGGCTTCTCAGTGATATCCAAAAACAAATCATTCATTCATGTCTGCGTCAATGAACATTGGACTTGACCAGTATATAAAAAATGCATGGCTATTCCCCGCCCCCTTGCTGCCCTGCCCCTGCCCTCTCCCATGTTAGGAAGCCACTAAAGCACATCTGAGTTGTATGGTCTTTGGTGTCCAATGTGAAGAAATGTCTAATGTGACGTTTCTTGACCCAAATTCTTCCTTTTTTTTCCAGTCTGCCTTGCCACCCAACTAGCCCTTCTTGCAACTCAGTTAATTATAGATAATCTCTTCTCATACACATGCTCTGTAATCCCCATTCTCTATCCTCCCTCACTCCAACTCCTGCCGGATAAAACCTTCTTGGGGTTCTCTCTCTCTCTTTCTCTCTCTCTCTCTCCCTCCCCCCCCCCCATTCTCCTCACTCTCATCTCCTGCCTCACTGCCCAATGCTATTTAGAGCCTCCAAAAAAATCCATTGCAATTTGCTTCCTGCTAAAAATCAAAGCATTCTAGATCACCCATGCCAAACAGAAGAGGAGTTATAATTATGCCACTTTAGCAAAGAAAATAAATTTCATTGAGTTTTGAAGTGGACTTAGATGTAATAAAGAGCCAAAGATACCAATCTCTGAAATACTTGAAAGTGCTTAGAATCCCCCTTCAGAATTTGATGAAAGCCTTTGACCCCCTCCATATTCTCTTAAAAAAATGTGTGTGTGTGTGTGTGTGTGTGTGTGTGTATTCCTATTCATTTCAGAGAGGAAGGGAGAGGGAGAGAGATAGAAACATCAATGATGAGATATAATCATTGGTCATCTGCCTCCCACACGCCCCCTACTGGGGATCAAGCCCGAAACCCGTTCACATGTCCCAACCAGGAATCCAACCGTCACCTCCTGGTTCATAGGTCGACACTCAACCACTGAGCCACACTGACCAGGCTCCATATTCTCTTACAATCAGAGCAACTTTTCCTGGAGTATCAAAATTCAACTGAAATGAATTTTTAAAATATTCCTAGTAAATTTTATTTTTTGTTTTCCGAATATTGTGTTTTGGTTATTTTCTCACAGAAAATCTAAAGGCTAATTTTACTGTTACGTGTAAATTGACTCTGGAGAAACTTTAAAACCGGTGATGTTGACATTCCTGAACCAGTTTAGCTTACTTAGAATTTACATTTAAGCTTCCAGGATGGTTCTTCCCAAGGGCCAGTGCTCATTTACATGTGCAGATCCCAACACGTATGTTAACATGCTGAGTTCTATGTCTTTATTATTATTTGTGTTTCGTGGAACATGTGCTCCCTGCTCCAAACAACTTGAACATCAACTATTGGCCAGGATGTGAGATGGGTCTGCTTTATATCCTGCATCAACTCTAAACTCTTCAGCTAATTTTTGCAACAGTTATCGGGAGTTTCTTTTCGTTTTATGCCTTCATGGCCTCTAAGGTCCCAAATGGGGCATTTTATTGATTGATTGATTGATTGATTGATTAAGTGATTACATATGTGTCCTTATCCCTACGTTACCCCCCATCCCCCCCACTCATGCCCTCACCCCCTGTTGTCTGTGTCCATTGGTTAGGCCCATATGCTTGCGTACAAGTCCTTTGGTTGGGTGGGGGTTAGGGGGAGAGATCAACCAAACGGGGCATTTTAAATTCAGGTGTGCAGACACCTGAAATCATAGGACAGATGTGAAAAGGAAGGATGAGGAAGGGAATACACAGAGACAGATGTTTTGACGCCATGACTACTGGCCTGGAGAAAGAGTTAAGCCCCATGGAAGCCATCTATTAGCTCGGTGTCTTGAGCAATTTTACTTCACTTCTCTGTAACTCAGTTTCCTTACCTGCAAAAATGGGGTGGGAACGAAGCAATAGGTTTTTTAGAGAATATATTCTTGTTTTTAAAATTTCTTAGTGACTGATGTAAACACCTACTAACCCATCAAAAATAATGGTTTAAATGTATCTTCTTGCCCTCCCCACACCTGAATAAAGAACTCTGCCTTAGAGTGGCCATTAGCCACGTGTGCCCATTTAAATTAATAAAAATTAAGTAAAATTTAAAATTCAGTTCTGCAATGCCAACAGCCACATGTCAAGTTCTCAGTAGCCACATGTGGCTAGTTGCCACTATAAGGAACAGTGCAGATAGAGACCCTTCGGGTCTTCACTAAAGTTCAATGTATAGAGCAGTGGTTCTCAACCTTCCTAATGCCTCGACCCTTTCATACAGTTCCTCATGTTGTGGTGACCCCCAATTTCATGGTTACAAATTGAACATAATGAAAGCATAGTGATTAATCACAAAAACAATATGTAATTATCTATGTGTTTCCCGATGGTCTTAGGCGACCCCTGTGAAAGGGTCGTTCGACCCCCAAAGGGGTCGCAACCCACAGGTTGAGAACACTATACTAGAGTATTACTCTTGATTCTCAGTGTAAGATGGGTCTACAATGACACCTTAAGGGACACTATTTCTATTTTTATTTAATTCTTTAAGAAAGTTCATTCATTTTTATCAAGTATTATTTATTGCCTCTTCAAATGCTCTTTCTCATAGAGTATAGAAGTGCTTTGCTGGTGGATTTCCATTTATTGAGCTATCCTGATATTTCTGAAATAAATCATCCTGGTTTTGGATTATTTTTATTTCAAAGCTTTACTAGACTATTTATTACTTTATTTTGATATTTCATTTTTAAGTTCATGAGTGACATTGGTCACTAAAACTTTTTCTTAAGTTTATCAGGTTTTAGAATTGAGGCCATAATTATCTCCAATAATTTCTTGGTGTCCTTTAGAATTCCTAGTTTGGGATGGGGAAGGCCATTTAAAACTTTCAATTTCTTCTCTTAATCATTGAAATCGAGTTTTTTCCTCTTTATTATTGAAGTTTTAAAGTTGAGGTCTTCTCTTTTTTGTTTGATTATTATTATCTTGTTTTAAGTTATGGGGAGTTCTCAGAATGCTGGGTATACACATGGAAATACACCCAAATCCCCAATAAAATATAAGTAATTTTAACTGTCTTTCTGTTATTTTATATCTGCCTAAAACTTAGAGTTCATTATGTAGATATCACTGTAACTAAGATATGACATTCATGTTAATGAAGATATGCTTTGTTTTAATTAAACACTTTCAAGAAGATTAATGATTTTATCAGATTGTTTTCATCTCAATTTTTAATTAACTTGACATGATTTGTTGATTAATTTTTCCTGAAATGCCATTTGTGAGTATATTTTTTCTTGCATTTCAATAATTGGACTTCAAATTAGTGAGGGGAGGAAAGCTGGAAATACTAACTTTTAAAAGTTGGGTAAATGGAATCTTAGGGGTGTGTACTCTGGGACAGGACAACAATGGTCAGTAATTATGTGTCATTCCTCGGGCAGGGATGTGTTACGTAGCCTACCTGGTGCCAAAATGGAGCAAAGGACTATGGGGGTCATAGAAGCCACAGTCTTGATTTGTCCAGAGGTTTCCAATAAAGCTGAGCTGACTTGACTACAAACAGTGCAACATAAACATAGTATCTAACAAGGTAAAATGTAACCAGGAAAAAATATAGCATTTTTTAAGTTCAAAAAAGGTCCACTGCACAACAGCAGAATCGGGGAGATTCGGGTTAACATCAGTTCTAGTGAAAAACACTTGGCAGTATCAATTGACTAGGCCCTCTGATATGAGACAGTATGACGTGGGGACCAAACAATGTACTGAGGCTGAGTTAACGACATCATAGTGTCTAAAATGGAAAAATCATTGCAGCTGCTTTCTCTGCACTGCTCGGAACACAGCAAGGAAAGGCAGCAAACAGCCAGACTTAAAACACACACACACACACACACACACACACATGCATGCGCGCACACACACACACACACACACACACACACACACACACACACTGGCTCTCAGGCAGTTCATCAAAAGCTAATATGTAAATTTCCTGATTTATCAAAAAATGGCATTAGCATATTCCAGAGTTTCTAAACAACTTGAATAGATCTATTCCACCTTAGTAACTGAAGATGGGCTACATGTACATCTTCTACATAATCAATTTATTCATAATAAAGCATTTTGAATGCATTCAGAAATACATTATTTTATTAGCAAGAATCAAAATATCAGAATTGACTTTTTCAGCTTAAAAACTTTTGAATGTACTTTGGTCTTGCAATCATCTCTCAGCATGTTTAAGAGCTTTAACCAATATATTTTTATGATCCATTAGGTCCAATTACATATTTATACTTAATGTAGTTTAAAATTGAGCTACCATTCACTCAACCTTTTATATTTGTCCCTTCTGAGCTTTCATACTCCCTTTTCACTTATTTATATGATTTTATCTTTCATAGCAAATCTTTCAATAAATCTCAACTATTTAAAAAATTAGTTTTATGATATATATCATCAAACCATATAATGAATTATTTTAGTACTTTATGAATTTTTACATTTGATTTTAAATAATTTGAATTAAATTTTAACTAAAGTCTTGCCTTTAGATGCTGTTTTATCTGATCTGGTTCTTTAATTTGTATTATAATTTTCACCTGCACTTATTTAAAGTTCATTTTTCATTTAAATTTAAAAATTTTTTAATTGTTATATATAATAGGGAAAGATTGCTAGCCCATTAAAATTAGATAATTTGTTCAAAGTAAAAAAATTAGAAAGTGTCATTTGAAAGCATCCAGGCTGAAATCAGAAGTAGCTGAAACAGTTCCATTACATATAAAGTGCCAATTTTTAATAGAATGGCTTTCCATGCAAGTATACATTGACTTTTGTGAGACTTTTAGCATTTTTAGGATTATTCTACTACCTTCAGTGTACTTAACTTTCAGAAAATATATACCAGTCACTAATATGCAGCATTCCACTTAAAACTATTGAAGTGGTTAAATCTACAATAGGCAAATTTGGTGTATTGGGCTTCTTGGAAAATTAGCCTTTGGCTCTTTGGCCTCCCTGTGTGAAGCCTGAGGTAGAGAACCTAATGTAAGTTCATGAGGTGTAAAAACAATCTTAAGGAATATAGTGTTGAATCATTTTCTACAATTTTAAGAATAGGTCAAAATAAATGGTTAATGATAAAATAAGTGATTTAGACTAGCTGTGCAGAATAATTTTCTGTCATTTGGAACATGAATATCAGCCACATAATTGATGAAAAGGATATTTATCCTGACTTTTAAAACGAATTGTTTGTCTACGTGAATGCTGGCCTTGGAAAAATTTAGTCAGAAACTCATTCAGATTTTTCAATAAGTGATTTTTCAATGAATAGGGCATCTTTTACATACCTTCTTAATATGTTAAACTAACCCCTTGGTAAATACACTAGTCCAGCGGTTCTCAACCTGTGGGTCGCGACCCCTTTGGCGGTCAAACGACCCTTTCACAGGGGTCGCCTAAGACCATCCTGCATATCAGATATTTACATGACGATTCCTAACAGTAGCAACATGACAGTGATGACGGAGCAACGAAAATAATGTTATGGTTGGGGGTCACCACATGAGGAACTGTATTTAAAGGGCCAGAAGGTTGAGAACCACTGGCTAGTCACCTTCTGCATCACATCACCTGAGATTTGCCCAGTTTGGCCAAAGTGGAAATGATCACTGTCATTTCCCAGAACAAAGGACGCAAGGACGCGAGATCCCTCTGAAAGCACAGAGTGAACCGAGCAAGTGAGAGAATCCATTGTGCAGAGCAGGTCCTGCGAGGCTAATTAAATTTAGAGAGAGAAAACGCAAAATTGGCTCAAGTGCTTCATGAATGGATCAGTCCTCAGATCTTTCCTCTTCGCCCCGAACTCATTGTTCTTCGTGTGTTTGCCACATTCATTCATTAGCAAGGGCAAGTGGCTGTTTCCACTCTGAAGGAAGAGATGAGGGTCGACCCTGGCTGACACGTTGCCATAGTGATGACATTTGAGCTTCTTTGCGGTGGTGAATTTGATTAGTTCAGTGTTTTCCCTCATTTCACTTCGTTACCCAGGAGAAGAAACTCTGAAAAAGATGGTTGCATGTGTATTTGTATTTGATTGAAATCTAAATATGGGTCATGCCAGCCCATCTTTGGAAATGGCCAAAGCCCAGCTGTATCTTCTCGGTTAAGAGTTTACACAAAACTCCGTTTGCCCTGACGCCATCATGAAACGAAAAACATGAAGCCAGGGAGTCGAAGTAAACAGCATGCTTCATGCTAGAGTAGTTGTCACTCAATTATCTTGACCTACTTCTGTCCAGGCCTCGTGGAGAGAGATTCAGTCTCCATATCATTGTGTGGCTTGGTTGGTGAGCTTGTCGTTCATTTCCTTATTGAGGGAGTTCAACACTGTCTTTGCTTAGAAATGTATTTGTTGATGGCTAAGCCAAATCCAAGGGATTTTCAGCTCTTGTGTGCTAGAGAGAGAGGGAGAGAGAGAGAGAGAGAGAGAGAGAGAGAGAGAGAGAGAGAGAGACCCCAGTGGAAATGGGAATGCTTTTTGTTAGAAGGAAGCCTTGTCATCTGTTTCAGAGGGCGCGTGACAGGGTGTCCCAAGGTACAGAGAAAGCGTAAGGAGGAAACGTGCTTCTCTCTTTTCTCCTATCAGTTTACATTTGGTGGCCCTGATTAGAAAAAACAAAAACAAACAAAAAACCTATTAGCAAATAGCCAGCAGATGGCACTATTTGGTTTAGTGCTACATTCGCCTCCTGGTTGGTTTGGTTTTTTTTTAAAGTAGCATAAAGAAGGTCTGTTTAAATTCCAGATCTAGCTGTTATCAAGTGTCATCATAGGTCATTTGGTTACATTTTCTAAATTCAGGAAATAAAGGAAAATAAAATAACATGCCTTCCTTACTAGCTGCATGTCATGATATTGTACAGCACAGTGTTATAATTTTCAACTTTTTGAAAATGATAGGAAATAGAGCAGCAGTTCTCAACCTGTGGGTCGCAACCCCTTTGGGGGTCGAACGACCCTTTCACAGGGGTCGCCTAATACCATCGGAAAACACATCTATAATTACATATTGTTTTTTGTGATTAATCACTATGCTTAAATTATGTTCAATTTGTAACAATGAAATTGGGGGCCACCACAACATGAGGAACTGTATTAAAGGGTCTCGGCATTAGGAAGGTTGAGAACCACTGAAATAGAGGAAAGAGTAGCCCCCAGCCTTCATCTCCTGCACACACATGCATACTTACACATGTAACTGTCAGTTCTCAGAAGTGTGTTATCTCCATATCTTCATAGAACCTCATTGCTCATCTGCTCACTCATTGAGGTTTGTAGCCACTGCTATAGAAAATTCAGCAAATACTTTAGAAAATCAACCAGGGGGGAAGAATGTATGAGTAACCATGTTGGTCACGGCCATTTCATTCCTGGGGGGGGGGAGGGAGTGAGGAGAAGAGTGAGTCCTGTGATCTGTAAGGGTCCTTCCAGAACTAACAGGTTTTATATTCTAATTAATGATAATTGAGCTCTCAGAAGGGACTATAAGCGCCGTTGTCTTGTCTGGCCAGGGCTACAAACGCCTCCATGTGTTCCTGGCGGCAAATGGGGCACACAGAGTCCACTCCAGAAATCCTGTGGCTTTGAACCTGGAAAGCGATGGCCCCTTTCCCTTTGTTCAACAGAAACATTATTTCCTGATTGCTAAATGACAAGTTCAGCTGGTCTAAAGTCTAAGATTGGCATTTTCTTTGACTTTTGCTGTCTTCTTCCTTCCTTCCTTCCTTCCTTCCTTCCTTCCTTCCTTCCTTCCTTCCTTCCTTCCTTCCCTCCCTCCCTCCCTCCCTCCCTCCTTCCTTCCTTCCCTCCTTTCTTCCTTCCTTCCTACCTTCCTTCATACCTTCAGAGAGACGGGCCTTCAGAGGGTCGTTACACGTAAATGGTTTATTTCTAGGGTAGCAAGCATGAAGTAATATCCTTCCCGGTTGATACACTACTTCGAAATATTCTTCAAGTGGGGAAGGTATTTTTAACTTCTTATCTTCCAGCATGGAGTGCGGGTACGTGTATGTTTGTTAAGCGAACTGGAGTGTTTTTACGTAGCGACATGAGAGAGGCGCAGAAAAGCTAATGTGGCATAATATCAACTCACAAACTACTCGGCGTTGTAACCTGATGGAGGAGAGGGTAAACCCTATCAACCAACAGTCATAGAATCAATCAAATCGGTCAG